>NW_026054920.1:0-184867 GCF_022478755.1 Daldinia loculata
TGCATATATACTGCAATACGGTAAACTTTAATCATTCGTAATCGTAATGACCTCGTAGTGTAATGGTAAAACACGTAGCCCGTAATCTCGTAATAATAGTTCAACGTAATCTTTTCAATTGACTTTTACATGTGCCTGTGCCTTGGCTGTATATATATAAGTATGTTGAAAGCCTTGTATTAAGTTACAAGGCCTTCTATTCTTTTTTTTTTTTTAATATTATTAGACCTTTGGGTGGTGACGATGACCTCGCTTAACATCGTCTCGTACATGACATCTATCGATCAGGTGACCGTGACTACCGTTGGTAACGATCTTTAAAAGGCTATTATTTCCCAATATATCAGTATTTTGAAAATAATACTATTACAACAAGGTATAATCGTGTACGTACGGTAGCTATTTCAGACCTGGTTATCCTTATAATCTGGATATAATCACCCCTGGGGGTAACCATACTGAATGTATTAGCCAATCACCGTAGTAACAGTCATTTAACATGCGCATGGCCGACATTATGTCCACACCTTAACACGTATGCTGACACTATGTCAATAGACCCCCCCAGCCCCATAATGTAGGTACCTACGGTATGGTGATTGTACCTCTTATAGTGATAAAATAAGGACCGCACGGGGAATTCAATGTTCCCCTGCCGAATTTATTTTGACCAATCAACATGCAGCGCACTTTGCAGCGCACTTTGCTGCTCGCGCATGCTACGCCAGAAAATACTCCAGAAAAAAAAGTGACGGGAGCTATGAAATAGTCTCTTATACCCATTTCGATATCGAGGTATCCCCATTCCATAACCACCATGATACGACCTAGATTACGAATACCGAGTGCGAGTCGGTTATGGCGTCCACTACCATCGTCCCGTTCAATACACCATGTTCCTCGCCTAGACATCAACCCAGAAGAGGGAGTCCCCGGGTTACTATCTCCAGGAGGCTTCGACTTCGCATGGACCCAATACCAGCAGCTTGTTGTAGAGAGACTCAATGCTTTAACAGCTGGTACGTCGATATAATTACAAACATTGGGCGGCTAGAATGGCTGATTATCAGTCGCTGTTTCGGTATTGCGGGAAACAAAATACTCAACACTCGCCTTTGCGTTTATTTAAACCGATTAAAGCTTTGAGCATTGAGCATTGAGCATTGAGCATTGAGAGCTAACATTAGGATTAGGTACCGATTATGAACAACAGGATACCCTAACCATCCTTAAGTCAAGCGCGCGAGAGCCTTCACAAGCACCTATCTTTAACTATGCATCCATGGCACATAACAACCATTTCTTCTTCAAGAATCTTAACATTGCTGCCGATCCGCAATCACAGAAACAGGGTAGGTCAAGAAGACGGTACAGGAGAGAAGAAAAGGGGAAAATACTGATAATGTGCCCCAAGAGCTTTCCGATGAAGAAAAAATCCCCCACCTATTAAAGTACGAGCTGTCAAAGCAATTCAGTTCGATCGAAACGCTCCGTCGCGAATTTCTCGTCACGGCAATGGCCATGTTCGGGCCCGGATTCGTGTGGCTAGTCAAGAACGCGCAGTCGACCGAATTGCGCATTCTGACAACTTACTTAGCGGGGAGCCCGTACACGGCAGCGCATTGGCGCCGCCAGGGTCTCGACATGAACACACAGGGCATTAGTGCAAATAGTCCGGCCAAGAGCTTTCTAGAACGCACCCAGACAGCGGTCGGCGGAGACAACGGCGCCAGATTCGTACCCCACAGCCAGACCGCGCCGGGTGGCACCGACGTCATCCCCCTCCTATGTTTAAATACGTGGGAACATGTGTGGCTGCGAGATTACGGTATCGGTGCCGGTGGCGTAGGAGGAAAGAGGCAGTTCGTTGAGAACTGGTGGAATGCCATCAACTGGACCAACGTTGAGAGCGCAGCGAACATCAAAAGGCCCGAACTCATGACATGATGAGGAAATGACTCGGTATGAACAAGGAGGGGACTTTGGCTCTCAGGCAGTTCGACTTGTATGATACTCAAAACGCCTTTCAAAAGTAAGGGAGGGCCATGTGCTATACACTCAAAATGTACATGATATTACCAAAAGGTAGTACGTCTTCGAAAGGTGGTGGATGATCAGCGTTTAGACGATGAGTTTCATGACATCCCCCTCTTGGTAAAGTGCAATGAGGTATGAATAAATATTTGATACTGCCAAGCGCTCGGAGAATGTCCTTTTGTTATCTAGGTAAGATTCGGAACTGGGCGCTTGGATAATATCCCCTGGCAGATATCCAACAATCACCAAGTCTATAAGAGCAAATGTGAATCGTAAACGTATTTATTTTATTTATCAATCTTCCTTTTCCCGCAATTTTTCAAAACTACCCTAATTTAATGATAGCCTAACAAACATAACAAATAGGGAGTGTATTGTTGGTATCTCAAGAGCCTATGGCCGCCGTCATTCGTCGACTATAAGCAAGAAAAAAGCAAGTACAAAAAAAAAAAAAGGTAAAATATCCGTTCAAAACCCCACGTTCGTACGCCTGGAATCAGGTATCATCTGTTGAAGCGGACAAGAAGAAATCAAACAAAAAAAGTAAGTGCGTGCTCGCTCGCAAACGGCTAACGCCTGGATATCATCAACCGTCAACCCTGCCATTGCTATCGCAGCCCTCGTCTTTCGTCTTCATCATCTTTCGTCACTAATTACCGTACCAACATTTGCCATTCGTCATCATATCGTCAAAATCCAACTATTCGCTAGATCCGGGTTGGGCTGTATGCCCCTATATAGGTAAGACAAGAAGCGAGGGAAGCAATGCAAAGCAAAGCAAACGTAACTTCTGCGACACCCAGCTAGCTACCACCACAATACCTCAGCCTCGGTGGGAGGGAGGTGCGTATATAGGAAGTGGGAAGTGGTTGAAACGTAGTAGAAAAAATAAAAGAGAAAGAAAATATATGAAAAAAGATGGTCGGTGAGTAGGGAGATGGATCAGGAGATAGACAGGAATGTAAACATGACCGTCTAACCTAGATCATGTTCCCATTAACGCTAACCTCAAACCCCTCCCCCTTCTGCCTCAGCGCCTTAGCAAGCATAAGCTCGCGCATCCAATCAATCCTCTCGTCCCGGCTGCGCACCGCGAAATGATGCGTCTTCCCGGTCCCATTCGCCGCGCCCTCGAACCCCGGCCCAGCAACAGGCATCAACGGCCCGGACCCAATGCTCTGGCTCTCCCGCTTGCGCAGCCGCGCCCCCATCCCGCCCCCCTTCGACACGTTGTCCTGCGGTATCAGCTGGAAGCTAAACGCCGCGACGGAGTCCGAGTCGGCGGCCGAGGGGCTGCGCCCGTGCTTCGACCGGCTGATGTTCATGGCCTTGAAGGCGGCGTTGAGCTTGGAGCCGGTGGACAGGGAGGAGCACGCGATTGCGTAGTCGTCTATGTCGATGTATTCGAGCGCGCGGGACCGCGTCGCGGCGTCCCGGTGCAGGGCGAGACGCGTGCCTTTTAGAGTGGCGTATTGGTCGTGCCATTCGTGTCGCAGCATCCGCGTCTTGCGCTTCTTGACAGGGCCCTGGTAAGTGATGCCCTCGGCGTCCTTGACGACGGGTGGGGACCTGGGGCCGGCGATGCCGCCGACGGAGGAGGAGGTGTGGAGAGGTGGGAGGGCGCGCTCGAAGGCGCCGCGCGATGAGGTGGGTGACCAGGGGTATTGCGCGCGGGGAGGGGCTTGGAGAGGCTGTTGAGGGCGGGCGGGGACTTTGGGGGGAGACGTGGATTTGGGGGAGATGGAGTGGTGAGGGAATCGGGGGGTGATGCGGCCGATGGGTGTGGTGATTGAGTCCTCCTCTACGGGCGCTAGGGACGGGCGCCGCGAAGCTCGGGATTGGGACCGCGGTCCTTGGGCTGCGGGGCCCGCGCGGTAGTTCATGTCAGGCGGGACGGATTGGGATGCGTCTCGGGCGACGGGACCTAGTTGTACGGCCGTCAACGGCACGTCCATGTCTGAGAAGGGAGTGCCGAATCGGTAAGGGGCGTTGTGTAGATCGGGGGATAGAGCCTCGGCTCTCTCCATCCGTTGCGGGTAGTGGTACTGAGAGGGCTGCGGTGTCCGATTGGCGTCAACACGTAACTGTGGTGATTGGCGCTGGGGTGGCTGTTGTTGCTGTTGTTGCTGCTGCTGTTGTCCCGGGATAGAAAGCTTAGGCAGAGCACGCAAGCCCTCGTGAGGCCCTCGCGGCAATATCTCGAAGGGAGGCGTAGGCGGAACTTCGCTGGAGCACGCACCGTCGTCCTGGTGTTGGAAGTCGAGGAACTGACGCACGTTGTCCAGGGGGTCTCGTGTCTGAAGATTGCGAAGGGCGGCTTCCTGCAGGTACTGGAAAGGGGGCATGCCGGGGCCGAGAACGTCCGACGATGCGACTACTGAGGGCACGGCATCAGACATAGGCCGTAACGCCTCAGTGGACGAGGGACGGTTGATGGCCGGTGCGGTCTCTGGGTTTCCTGGGTCCCCGGCGACCATGATAATGCCGCCCTGCTCGACGTCTACGAACGGGTGGTCTTTCTTGAAGGCTTCGATCATCCGCTGCTGTCTCCTGTACTTGGAGCAGTTTTCGCCTTTCGAGCAGTGATGTGGCTTCGGCATCATCTGCTCGATCCCGACGATAGATACCGATTCTAAGGGGGAGATGATATCTTCGTGGGAAGGCTTTTTCTTGCTGTGGCTTCGCTTGAGGCTCTTGGAACGCTTGACGCTTCGGCTACGATGCTGCTCCCCACTCCCATCTTCCGGTCTCTGTTCTCTTCTCCGTTCCCTCCTCACCTCCTTGCTCTCCTCCTCTTCTATCGGGGTGTCGAGTCTAGGCGAAGATACAGCAGCAGCAGCGGCAGCAGCAGCAGCAGCCGCTTTGCTATCCCGCAGGACGTGGATCTCCTCCCATACTTTAGTCCGAACTCCGAAAGATTGGATATTCAATTCTCGTAGATCTTCGAACTTCAACGTAATTAAGATAGCCCCGTTGATGTCGTTTTCGACGAATTTCTCGGCAATTGAGACTTCAATGCCAGCATTGAGCATCCACTGCGCCACCTTCTCCGGCGTCCACATTGCTAGGTTACCCGGGTCTAATTTCTCGTGCGTGAACTGGAACGGGCTGTTCCGAGATCGAGGTGGCGGCGGCTCGTAAGTAAGAGCAAACCGATGGTCTGCCTCTAATGGTTTGGCTGTCTTGGGTGTTATTGGCGATAGGCTGAGAGCTTCTTGGTATTCGAACGAGTTCAATGACGTTGTCATCGAAGCTCGGAATAGATGCGGTCCTCTCGGTCCCTCCACCGGCTTCGACGAGTCGAAGCTAAACGGAAACGCATTGCGAGCTCTGCTCGATCTAGGCGTCTGTACTTCATCGTATGACGATACTGTTGTAAAACTGGGCTGGCCCGACTAGTAATTGGGTTAGTAGCGAACGCCACCAAGCGATATATCGGGTTGGGGTTTTCGTGGGCTTACCGAATTTAGACTTATTCGTGGTGAGTCTGGGTCGTCATCTTCTATCTCGCTAACGATATCGTCCTCTTCGTCCCAATCGGTATCTACAAATTCAGTCGCTACTGAGGTCGGGCGCGGATCGTATCCTTTTAGACCGAAGAAGGGGTCATGTAATTGATTTTTCTGGCGCATTTCTCTATGCGATCGCTCGCTTGTTCTGAGCGACAGCGTATTCTACAGCAACGAGAGTCAGCCACTGCTGCTGCTTGAGATGCGGATAAATCCGGGGTAGAGATGATGACTACAGCCGGGAACTAATATATCAAGCTTACCATTTTGTTTGAAGAAATAGAAAAGGGGGGGGAAATGCAAAAATATGCGCTTTTTTGGTATCTGTTGCCGTTGCCGGCCTTACGATTTCTCTTCCTCTCCGTCTAAACCAAAGGGGGTATACGAGATATGCGAATACTGAAAGGAAATAACCTCGCTGTAAGCAGTCGAGGGACAGGTTTGACGTCGCAAAGGAGAGAGGAAATGGACGAAAGTACAGCGCGGGCGCCTGCGGAACGTAGGTATATGTACGGGGTATACCGGTATAGTATAGGTATGGTATAGTATAGCCCCGGATCGCAACAGACCTATGCAGGAGAAACAGTGATACGCTGTGATAATGGTGAGCAATGCCACGATGTGATTTGTTTCTCGGGACTTCACACAGCAGAGAGACACCGACCTAGAGCCACCTATTACAATGCCCTTCTCTATCACTAATAATAGCTCCGCGTCTGTGTCTGTGTGTGGCCTGTGTGTGAAAGTCCCAAATCCCACGAAGCCCAGAATGGTCCCCCACCGAATGCCCAGCGTTAAGCAACCCGAAAGTAGAGGGCTGGTTGGACAAGACAGATGAGGTGTGCTAGAAAATAATTGGGACTTTCTAGAGTTGCTATTGGCCGTGATTTGCCACGACCCCGGCACATTTCCTTCTTCTAAGCGCCGGACAGCCTAAGCACGGATGAACAGGGATGAAGTTATCCAAGTCCGCTTCACTTAGAACCCGATTAGGTATCGCCTTACAGTAACCGTTAGCAAAAGTGGCGCACTCTAAGAGTGAACGACTGCACGGAGGGACCAAACATATCCATATCTCCATCGTCCACAAGGGGACCACGGGGACTCGAACGGGCGCCTCAAGACATACATAGTAATACATATGGATGTTGGGCATCCCTTACAGTTGGGGCCATGCGAAATTCCAATTCACATCTCGATCTTTCTCCGCAATAAGCTGTGCAATGTAGTAGCAACAGTCCCAGGTACCACCACGACTCCCCGTGCTACGAGTGAAGCCCGCGCTACTGCATACCTTACTACGTCTATCCCATCAATCCAGATGTTTCTTGATCTACATGCGGAAGCGGTCAAGAGGTGAGTGAGTGAGTGAGTGACTTTCTCTTGTTTGTGATCCTTGAGAAGCCCACAGGCTCGGCCTATCGTGAGAGACGGAGCGGATCAAGTCAATTGATCCTCTAAGCTAGGAGCCGGGATACGATAAACCCGCTCGAATGATCACCGACAGCATTGGGCATTTAGTATTAGCAAAATTGGCAGTAAGCGTTAGCGGATTCGCCCCAAGTCGGTCTGCAGGCCTGCGGTTTGCGCTCTGCATTTTGTGCTCTTGCGCTCTGCACATGCTCATGCTCATGCTCATGCCATGCTAGTAAGAGACCTAGTTCAGAGACCTGGTCAAGAGGCGAGAGATAATAGTCCACTATCCACTACCCGGCCAAGGTCGGATAGACGGACGGAGAGAATAATCCTACTCTGAGCCAGGGGTTCTCTGCCGTAGTTTCTCCACTGGGTTATGCACAAGCAGAACGAAGAAGCAAGCCATTGTATTGATATCGTAGCCATTGTATTGTGCTCTTAGAACCAGGGTGTTCGTGGCTGCTACCATGCGGTAACCATACTACAGCCATACAACACTTTATCTTTTTGCTCGAAACCCCTCTCTTGTGGCACGTTGCAAGACGATGGGATTGGTGTCTCCAACTCACGACGTCTTATTAATATCTACAAGTAAAGCCAATTCGGAAAAGCTAGGACCTCCCCTCACCAATAGCGGGATATTAAGAGGCCAATAGCGAACCCGACTCTAAGGCACTTCGAAGAGAGGGACGGATAGTGCCATGATGCCATGATGCCATAAACGCCATAACGCCTCCCTACGGATTATGGCAAGATCTGGACTTCTGGACCGGACCGGCTTTGCTTTAGCTTTTACGGATCTATCCAATCTTCGAATTCGATGCGTCCGTGACCGGTGTCGAAGGAACAAGTTTTCGAACGTTCCACGGTCCCTTGCAACTGGTCCACCTTCGACTTGGTATCCAATGATTGACATATCGCAAAGGTCAACGTGACCTGGTTCCGGACACATGACAACCGAATACCAATGACTCTAGGTACATACGTGAATAACCGAGTCCCAGGACGAAGGTGAGCGAATGGAGAAACTATATTCTCCATTCGGTGCCTTGGCGGATTAATATTCCTCTCGATTGCTCGGTACCGACTGTGACGAAAAGAAAGCCATGTAAGATTGGGTAAGGTCGTTAAGAAAAGAGCTCACTGTCTCTCCAATTCGAATGGAGCTACCTACCGGTTCAGCGATCAAGAACGAATAAGGCAGTTAGTTGGCTGGATAATTTGAACCTCCACGAACAACATGTGGCGGGGGTCACACTCGTTCTGCAGCGCTGCATAGAAGCAGTGAGTTCCCGCATACGGTATGCAGCTTATAGTCGCGTCCGTCTGCTCCCCGCGAAGCGATGTTCGTACATACTACATCTTCCATACTACCTTAGCGCCGCCCAGCACAAAAGCACAACCCAACGGAATACACCGACAGTTTGGACAGTTTGATATACATACACTTACATACCTAACCTAATGCTTACATAGTAGTGGTGAAGCCAATGCAAGATCGTCAACAGACTAGCTAGGTCATCAATGGAGCAAACCGAGATCTAAGACATCTGATCCTCGTCTTAGGGCATCAAATACAATACATAGCTAGCTTTACGAGTCGGTGACCGATAAAACTGTATGTAGATTCACATGTGTAGTGATTTACTATGTATGTGCCTGTCTCCATCGTCGTCACTCTACCATTAAGACGTGGCAGCTACTACGCTCACTTCCCTGCTACTATCGTAGATACTATTATTCGTGATCCACATTCGAGCTGCGTTGATTTACAAGAAGGCTTCTATGAACATGATTTCTCCCGAGTATATCCGATCTGAATGACTTCTACTTGCTCCATCATGAAATACTGGATCCAGGCGGTAGTGAATTAGTGAACGGCGAGTCATCGTTTCTTTTAATCCCGAAGGAATTGTCTTACGTTGACCTGTCTCTACCCTAACACTAACCCTAACACTGACATTAAACACTAGGTTAGCACTCCTGGGCAGCTTCGGAGGTTCACGATTACGAGCATCGCGTTTTTAACTTGGGCACAGCTGTGGGATGGGGCTGACTCCCCTGTGACAAAGAACACGCTCCGATTTAAGCGAAGTTGACTTGAGAGACTCGGGCCCAATCGCATGCCGAGAATGAGTTTTCGGGACTCATCACATGAGTATTCCTCAATGCGAGTCCCAGCTCCTTGGTGGATGGTTGATTCTCCTTTATCCCGACAGAGATTAGTCTTCGTAGCATGATGAAGATCTGTGCTATCGTCAGATGTCATCTAGAGGCTCTGATTTGTTTTTGTTGAAGTCTTCGTTTTTGCCGTAGAGAGATCCCCGTCGACGAGTAGGCGAATAGGGTTAGACAAGGAAAGACTTCGCAAATGCAGGTAATCTCACTAGAGCTAGGGTCCTTGACCCTTGAATGCACGCGTAGGTAGCTAGAGCACAGACTACGCAGAAGCCATCCCGGCTCATAGGATGATTAGCAGATCGTGAATGATTTAATAGAAAGCTCGATTTGGACTTAGTTTCTCATTACCATGTCCGCTAAGGAATGTATCACAGGTTTGTGCACACTGCACACATTAGTCTTCTTATTGTAGGTAAGCCGACGGAAGATGGACCGGGACGCAACAGCTTGGCTGCCGGGTGCGAGTTTGTTTTTTATGATGATTTGCATCAGCTCCCTGGACAGGGTTACCAATGACGGCAACAGCACGGGCTTCAATTTCTTGCTGTAGTATTTACGGCTTTACAGGGTCAGCACTGAGCAGGGTAAGCTAGAAATATACTACCTACATACATTCGTCACTTACGCATACAGCATACATAGGTACCTACATACCCAAGCTAGGTAAGGTATAATGAGGGCATACGTACGTATCTCCACTATCCCTGTAGTATCTTTCTCAACATTACAGACATCACAGACATGCATACAAAAGGAGCAGCCCCCATTTTACATTACCTACCGTTAGAACAAGAACCCTTTTCTTTTACAGCATGCATAGTAGCATAACATATATTAAAGTGACAACTAGCTAGACTTTGCGATCTGAAGGACAGCATAACGCATAATATAACATATCTTGGTAAGAGAACGCATTAGCAGAGCCACTTGTCTTCTATCATCGCCATGCTGCCGGGACTGTCGGGAGGATGTTTGTGAGCAGGGGCGCGTGGCTGGATAAGGCTTTGACGAGTGACGATGTTGCATGGGGCTAATCTCGCGATCGCTGTCATGGATGAAGATTGAAGAGTCCAAAAAAAATAAAAAAAGTACGTAGCTTAATATCAATAATAATTATTAGCGAGTAAATATTAGATTATCACAACACCACATGTAAGAACCCAAATTAGCCCAAATTAGCCCAAATTAGCCCACATTGCACAAACAAGAATACGGGCTAAGTCAAAAATAGAATAATTATTGGTGTGCAGGTACTATGTATATGTACTATACCAAATATGTAGGTCAAACTCGCAAACGAGTACGACACTTTTTAGCGCCCGGTATGCATTTGCATGCAAAGTGTAGCTCGACTTAACCCAAGTTTAGTTCCCAGTTAAGAGGAAGCGAAGTGGGATAATTATAGAAAGTTGGCCAAATTAGCCCATCACGAATTTATCTCGGGTGATCTTCGTCCAACAGCCGGCTCGTGAGCAAATCCGGTAAGCCACACCCCCCAGCCTCCCCCATAGCTTCCCACTTCCCACAGCTTCCCACAGCTTACGGGGGTGCATGGACCACCGCTTGATTTCCTGATAACGCTGATAAAGGGAATCATGGGGAAGCCACCTCCACTTTTATCTAGGGCTAGCTGGGCTAGGTTGCTGACCTCATCTGGAAGATGGACAAAAGGGAAAGGGTCCCTTTGATGCCGTGTCTTGGCAGCCCGGGGATCCTTGAGATTTTGCATACGCTAAGCACGCAGACCCCACCAGATCCACTATCGACGCTAATGGGAGCTTGCCGCCCTCGACCAGAGATTGGCTAAAATCTTGCCCTCCATCATGAATTAATTCCGGCCAGACAGGGACTAGCTTCCGAGCTCGAGCCAATCCCAAGTCTGAACCCTTACTTTGTCACATCAACTAAGATTCCGGCTAAGCCCGCTACTGGCGCCAACTTTCTCTGAGCCTCGAATCAGTGAGCTCCATTACCATTTGCTTCCCAACTTCTTCCAAGGACCGCACAACGATTTACCTAACATGTCCATCTGATTGGTTCTTCCTCAAGCCCATCTCATATTTCGAAATATTCACCGGTGCCACAGCAACGTCCGGACTAGCTAGGAAAAAGACCTGCCCGAACATGTGTTTTCCATGCCCAAGTGGACTGTTATCGAAATTGGCCCTGAGCACTGGGAAATACATGCTTCTTTACTCCTCGGCTGGGAGCATTTTAGAGTCGCGCCGACTCTTATTAGTCCCGACCTCGTCGTCCCGTCGTGGGCAGGGTGTTCGCAAGGCCGGACCCCCGTGGCCCTGCTGCCCGGACGGCCACTGGTTTATACTAATGGCCAATCCCACGCTTGTATTCATAGACTTGCCATTCATTAGCGAGCAAAAACGACGTCTAATGGACGCTTGAGGTATAAAGAAATTATACCATACGGACACTACAGAATCTAGTTCCTCCTTCCTTGAAGAGCAAACGAGAGTAGAAGCTCGCGATCGAGGGCCTGGCTCCGAGTTCGCAAAATTCGACCTAGTTTACTGACGGGCAGCTTATTACTCCAGCCCAGAAGCCCTCCACCCGGCGATATGTTATCCAGATGTAGCAATGAGCTAGGGTTGGCGTATGTATGTACGGAGTACGTACTTCGTACAATTCTACTTGAACTACGTACTACGTAGTAGTAGTATACCTACCTGCGTAGTATATATGCGTACGGATTTGGGTTCTCGATGCTGCATATGCAACCAGTACTGATATGCAACCCGATAGCAAAGCAATCTATGATTATCGGTCAGCCCATGCAGAGCAACCACACCATCCGTGCTCCAATGGTCTATGCGAGGGCAATCGGCAAGCTGCCATGGCTCCTTGCATACATATTACTTATTGTCTTGAGCAAGTCGACACTTGGCACTTGGCTCAACATCGAAAGTCCACACGTGGGGTTCCTCTCTCGTGGTTCTTCTTGCACAGCATGTCTATCATCAACGTGCAAACTTAGCGAGGAATGCGTGACAAGCCCAAGACACGGCCCAACCGTCTCCGCTCGAAGATGGGAAGTGGCATGACGGAGTTCCTCGAGGGAGAGAAGTAGCCTCTCCTCTCGTAAAAGTCGTAAAAGTACCACATTCCGCACCTGCACCCCCTCTCTTTTCCGTGCCTCTTCTCGACCCGATCGACGCTAATAACCCCCTGCGGCTTTCAATAAACTCGAAGACCCCGGCTTGCAGGGCTTGCTGACGGCAAGGATGGATACAGGGCTGGCAAGGTCACACACTCGCGCACAATTATAAAATCTGCAAGTGCTGGCGGTGGTTGTCAAGACCCCATGTCTTCCCTATACATGGGGGGGATGCACCACGGTGGATCGGACTTTCGAGCGGTCGTGCCAATAGCCGGCAAGCCACGTATGGGAACTGCCTCTTTTAGTCGCTGGACGTTGCCTAATACCCTACCAAAATAATCCTGGCCTTCTGCTTGCAGCCCACCGTCTTCCGCCAGTGTCACCGAGTGGTACAATGCCCTTGTACCGCTATTTTTTCTTTCGAGGAGGGTGGTTGGTCCAGGTGGTCGAGGATACCCACCTTCATCCGGGTGACTCGACCGCGGTCCATAGAACCGGCCAAGCTCATTGGCATCCGCAAGCGCATATCCGGCTCAAGTCACCACGTCCTACCCCAAAGCGGGCTAATTTGCATATGTAGTAGCCTGCAGCGACCAGTAATTAGGCCAGAAAAGTCATGGGTTAAAAAAGGAATTACCCCAAATTGCGTATGTTGCTATTTTTGAACATAGCCGTCGACGCTACACCAGTTCACGACGCAGCTAAGGTGGTGGCCAAAGAGGACGAGGCCACGATATAAGTCCTCACACCTCCAATCCACAGAAGCCTTCTTTTTTTCGAGATAGATTCGTGAAGGGTTAAAGATCCAAGTGTCGTTCCAATTTCTCCTAATTAGTTTCCTCTCTCCCCCCCCTTCTCTTTTCCCTTAACCCTCATCCTCACTACAACCTCTTATTCCCGCTAAACTCGACTAACGTGAAAGGCAAGCTGGTACTTGCTTGGATCCTATCATTCATTCGACGAGAAAATAATATTAATTTTGACGATTTCCGATATTTACTCCGCGCCGGCCTCATCTCCACTTTGCGGATTATTATTCACCGGGCACGAGAACTTGAGCGTTGAGCGTTTTTGGGCAATTTACTGGCTTCGAGGCGCACTCTCTCTAGGCATACCCTAGCAATCTCGACCTGGACCTACAACTAGGGTCCCTGGCTCCCCTGGTCCCCTCCCGCTTTCGCTCGGCTTGACCAGCATAACCCCCCCCACCACTACCATCTCGACGCAGGTACCTCAGCTCGACATAAGATACAAATGGCATCTCTACCCCCCAACCCCCAAGGAGACCTCATGAGAGCAGCAAACGTCAACATGGCCGTCGCACAACCGACTAAGTCGAAGGCTGCTTCGAAGCAAAGCAACAATGCCAACCCTAAAGCAAAGTCTCAGATGCACCGCCGTTCAAGAACAGGTTGGTACTCCCATATAACTAACTTACACTACCACTTACACCGGCTCGGCCTTGGTCCGTGTGTAAGTCGACTTGGAACAGCAACACTAACAAGACCCCTTTTCTATAGGCTGCTACACCTGCAGACTACGACGGAAGAAGTGCGATGAGGGCACTCCCATGTGCACGGCATGCAAGCACCTCGGTCTTGATTGTGAATACAAGCGACCGATGTGGTGGAGCAACAACGACATGAGGCGACAACACAAGGACGACATCAAGATGATCATCAAGCGAAAGAAGCTCACCGAGAAGGCCTCTCACACCATCCAGACCTCGGTTAGCTCGCCGCCTGGCTTGTCGCACTCCCTTCCTACCTCCGCGACCTTCTCGGATCCTCTGGATCGAACGAGGTCGGCGTCAATCGACTCGCAATTCGCTTTCAACTTCAACAGCCCGCCCAATGTACAGGACTATGGGGCTTACAACCCACACATACTCCCGTCGCATTCCGACTTCATGTTCAACATGTCTCCTTATGAGATTGACGTCAAGACCGAGCGACAAATGTTTGTTAACGACGTCCCTACTCTAAGGGAGTCAACAGTTTCAACTTTCAGCACCTTCCACACGCCACCACCGCCAGGAACCGTCCTCCCGTCCTACCCCATGGAAGGAGAATGGGCCGAGCAAGTTTTCCAGGAACGTCGCGAGTCGCTAACTGAAGAGACATTGAACTACAACTTTTTTGATTTCTCGCACGGACTACCTACCAGCACCAGACAAGTTGATATCGAGCTAGATGAGAACGACCAGCGACTGCTAGAGCATTTCATTCAATTTGTGTTGCCGACTATCTTTCCGATCTTAGAAACTAACCAACACGGCTCCGTCGGCTCTGACCTCATCCTGCCTAACTTACAGAACAACAAGCCGTACCTTCACTGCTGTCTTATGATTGCAGCTCAACACTACAAGGCAACAATGAACGTCCAGGGAGAGGAAATTGACAACGACATCATGCGACACCGACACGCTACCATCGTCGCTCTTTGCGAAGCTCTAAACAATGATGAGAACCACCACCAGATCCTCGAGGCAACTCTGGGTCTCATCTTCTTCCAGTCCTGCGTTGGCCGATATGACGATTCGCTCCCTGACATTCCCTGGCACCAGCACTTCCAGGCCGTGAACTCTCTTGTCACGAAGTTGGACCTGCCCCGATTGGTTTCCGACTCGTGCGAGCAGCTCCCTCAAACGCCATTTAACATGACGTTGACCGCGTGGATCGATATCCTAGGAGCAACTATGCAAGGGAGAGCCCCAGTTTTCGCACACACCTACCGCGAAAAGCACCTGTCTACCACTAACCCATTCCTTGGACTTCGCGAACTCATGGGCTGCGATGACCACATCATGTATCTCATCTCCGAAATCGCTTGCCTCGAGGCCCTCAAGAAGGAAGGAATGGACGACATTACCCTTTGCCAGCATGTACACGCTCTTGGCGACCAGATTGGGTTGACTGAAACCCATGACAGCGCACCCAAGATGCCCTTCAACGCCAATGGCTCTCTTAGCCCGAAACAACTCAGCAAGAACATCACCAGCGCCTTCCGATTGGCGGCTCGCATCTACCTGTGCAGCCTAGTTCCCGGCTTCTCCCCCAGCCAGGCTAGCTGTGTTGGCCTAGTTGAGAAGCTCACTACTGTGCTACAACTTATTCCGTCCGGTGCCAGTGGCTTCGACCGAAGCCTCTCCTGGGTCTACCTAATCGGCGGATCCGTCAGCGGAATGAACTCTAGCTTCCGACAATTCTTCAACGATCGCATCGCTCAGCTAGGCGATGCTTCTAACTACGGCAGTTTTGGTGGCGTCGTCTCGCTGCTACACGAAGTCTGGCAACAGGCCGACAACAGCCAGCCGAGTCCCAGTGCGAACGGGTCTACAGAAGCGCCCTACATCTCCTGGAGAGACGTTATGCAGATGAGGGGATGGGACTACCTGCTGATCTAGATTGATCATGTCCCTCAAAGCTGGTCTCGAGGAGAGTAGTCCCTCTCCTCATCTGCGGGTGGCCTTCTGGGGGCGATGCAGGAAATTGCCACCCCCTTCGCACTGCGACTACGGTCGACTACAACATTTTCTTTACATTATTACTATCATAATACCCAATAGAGAGAGGATGCCGCAAGGCAACCGGAACGACACTTGGAATAGGCGGAGATTTAAGGAGCTTGGATATATCAACATAGTGGACGACGGAGACGGGCCGTCACATTTTGGGAGGTAATGAACCTTGCTATGGCTTACGAGTAGATGACGATTTCTTATTATTGATTCCCTTTACTACGTGTTTACGGCATTGTCGGATGGCTCTATATATACCATTGCATGCATTGGCAGAGGGGCATAGGAGTTTTAGGCAATTTGAGCCACTTGGGGGTATGGATTCAGCATTTGGTTCTGGATAAAGGCCTAGCATCACTTGTCCCTGAAAGGAAAGGGACAAACCAGGTTCATAGAGGACACCGTTATGATTGTCCTCGCCTCTCAGCGTTCTTAGGGACTAAAAACCCTAAGGGCAATAGGAGAAGTACGCATGTTTGTAGCATAATAACACAATTAACGAATAAAAATTCAAAATTCAAAATAATTACTTCGGTCTTGGAATCTCTTTAGTGATTTGCATCTATTTGCTAACATTAACCCGTATTCTTTGACTCATACTTGCATTAGACTAATTAGTCGCAACTAACGAAGAGATTCAGCTTAATTAGCTTTCTTTTACCAGGCGTCTAAAAGAAACCCCGCAAAACAAAAATAAAATCGGACACCGGCAACGACCCCGGAGCAAATTTTTTTGCTTATCCTTACCGGGCCTACGTATACTCCACCGGAAAACTTGGGCATCTTTCTACACACTACAGAGATAGATGCAGAGCGGTGAACGGGAATGGATCCCGTGATCAATGAGTCAGGTGCTCAACGCCCCAACGACGGACGATTCCACATCGGTTTCACTTAGAAATCTACCATGTAATCTACCATGTAGCTTCTTCTTCTTCTTCTCCTTATGTATGTGTGCTCCATACTTCGTACATAGGCACATATGCAGTAGATCATTCATCCGTCTACCCACGCGCGGCGGCCCGCTCTCTGTTAATTTACCGTATGTAGCAACCCGGTCGAAGGAAGGCTTTTTCGTCTTCTTGCAGTCCACCTTATCATGTATGCGTGTATGTGTGTATGTGTATATGTGTATATGTACAGAGAGAGAGCTACGGTGGAGTTTCACTTTCAGCTGCATTTGATTGATACTTGACAATTACATACATTAGGTATATACCATACATACATGCTTGATGCTTGCATCTCTTGAGACCGAGTGCAAGGCAGAGATAGACGGTGGCGTTGGTGTCGCGTGAATACGGGCAAATTCAAGACATGCATTTGGTTACATAACTTCTAACCGTCACATATCTACCTTACATACCTAGGTAAAAACACTGTATACTACTTGCATCATCACATGTAGATCGCAAAACCACGCGAATCCAAAGATCTAGACGGCTATTGCTGGGTATCGTATAGTGGGCTGTGCTGTGTGGACAATCAATGCGTCTAGACAGGGCTTCATTGCTCCATGACGTATTGCCAGCTCGCTTTTCTTCTACCCTTGACGAGCTGAAATAGCTTTTTTTTTAATCCGATCTTTCAAACTTTTGAAACTTGCGAAGCCACGCAAAATACCCTCACCTATACTAAAAATGCGCCTGTTGGTGTTATGGACTAGACAGGGGACTCTTCGGCACATAAGTAGGGTAAACCAGGATTTAGTCATCTCGGCCCAGAATAAGACCATGGATGATTGATTGACTGATTAATTGATTGCTTTCTCCGCCGGCAAGCGAAAGAGCTGATGCATGCATAGGCGGTTAGGCGGTCTGCACTTGATGGATCTCGTGTAAGTCCATCTAGGTACTAGTAACAAGTTAACAACTCCGTCGGCCGCTTCGCACCGGTCATCTCGACCCGACAAAAAGTAAAGCCCCGTATATTATTTTTACCCACTAGACGCCCAGTGGCGTAACTACTAACTACTGCGGTGAGGATCGTCACTTGGAACGGCGGTGGAATCTTCTGCAACAAAAAAACCGGGCAACACGAGCTTGTGCAGGTACAATGTCGCATGCGCAGGAATTACCAACGCCCCAGCCGGTTACGCAGGGGAGACGAATCAAAGCCGTCTTCTTCGACTTTATGGGAACGTGTCTAGATTGGCATAGCGGAGTCGCCAACGCTTTACCGGCAGCTATAGCGGAGGCAACCCGCTCCAGATTGGCGCTTGATTGGCGCGAGGAATTCTTTAAGGAGCTGCATGCTCGGTCCCAACAGGGCCTACCGCCTGAGGATATCGACATCACACATCGAAAAACTTTACTTAGAATCCTGGGTTGGGATGTCTACAAGGAAGAGCGCCGCCACTTTGTTGGGCTCGACAACGACGGCGGGTCTACAGACGTTGTTGGCGTTGTTGGTGTTGTTGCCCCGGACGGCGGCGGCACGGCTGCTATCGAGCGCGCTGTGCGTTCGTGGCACAATATGGCTCCATGGTCGGATGTTCGCCCTGCGCTAACCGCGCTGAAGGGAAAGCTAGGGCTGGAGCTATTTGTACTCGCCAACGGGACTACGAGGCTCCAGCTCGACCTAGTCCGATCTTCCGGCTTAGAGGGCATCTTCAGCTTGTTGTTCTCCAGCGAGCTTCTGGGCGTCTATAAACCGGCGCCGGAGGCCTACAAAAAAGCGTTAGGGCTGGTGAAGGTCCGGCCGCATGAGGCCGTTATGGTCGCAGCCCACGCATACGATCTCAGAGCGGCGAAGGCGCTCGGTATGAATACGATGTACGTTTATCGTTGGACGGATGACCGCAGCGAGGATATGGACGTTGTTAGAAGAGAGAATGATGTGTTCCTCGGTGAGAGTGAGAACGGAATGGAAGGGTTGTATTCCGCTATCGAGGCCTTGAATTAGGTCTCTAAGCCAAATTGCTAACTACGTAGTTCCTCTCATCATACATACATTCTACCAACAGCCCTGCGGTAGGTCGCGAACCAGGTCTCTCGGTTCGGAGGATCCGTGGGCTGTGGTTCTTGGTAAACGAATATGTTGTGCATGAGGCCTCCTGCCGACGGATGCTTGAGGATTAAGCGGCTCGTGTGAGTCGCATTTGAAGAAATGAGGCGCACACCATCGTCATAATTAGGTGCATCACGGCCCGGAGGGTTGGTTCTGTGTTCTAACATGTCTAGATGTCTAGAGGGGAGAAATGTGGTGGTGGTGGTGGTGGTGGTCTGCGCCTCCCGGGTTCTATAAAATGCCGACCGGTAACTCTCGGGGTGAAGTATGTACACGAGTACCTAACAATAGCCCCCCCCCTCTCCCTCTCCCTCTCTCCTGCCCGGGCTTACTAGGATTTAAACTATAGCGGGTCTTCATTAAGTTAGTGTACAGGGTTTAAGTATTCGCGCAATCAGCGTCTAGATTTGCTAGATTCAGAGCCAAATTAGGAAAACCCTAGTTTTAGTCTAACTGCGCTGGCCAATCAGACACGTGTTTCCCACTTTGTCGCGCCTAATTTGAAAGTCGTACTAATGCTTTGGACCAATAAGACACTTCAAACTTCTTCTCCTTCTCAACCGCCGCGACTGGCGCCCCTGTAGCCGCCCAATGAGTACGACTGTTCAAGAACGACTATGGGCGATTCGCCTCATGAGAGCCTCTCGTTTTGGCCATTGCTTCGTCGCTTAATACCCGCATTGCCTCATCGCGAACATACCTGTTCGCCCAGAATTTGTTGCGTCCACTCAGTATACTCGAACGGGTAGTGCTACGTAAATTCTGTAGCGGCTAAGTCAGATCTATTCTGCATCTAAGTCTACCATCTCGTCATCTTTGGGTGAAGATGTCCAGTCGATCACCCGCTCCCTGCCGCATTATATCGGGCGTCATGTCGAGCACCCCATCAGGTCGCATCTGTTGGGCTAGAGAAATCGGCGTCGCTTAGGTCACGCGATCGAGGATGATTGCCAACTATGCCTACTATGCCATCTACGCCGTCCGGGCCACGGGGGGCCAAGGGGACGAACAATGGTCGAACAAAGTGGAAACAAAGATGTCAAGGAACGAAACGTGATTCATAGGCCGGGCATCAAAATTCACTTGTCATTGCTAGGCCGTCGCGTTGTTCGTTCTTTTGTCCCACGTCTATTCACCCACACCTTTCATAGTCATTCTACTGAATACTCGAACGTGTTCATTGTTTCCGCCTAGTTATTCTCGTTACTATTTCTAACTCACCCCCCTGCCTATCTTAGTCTCTGACTGGCTTTTCTGTGATTGAATTTCCTCTTTTGCTACCATAGATACTGCCTTCTGCCACGTCCTAGTACATACTTTCAATTTCTTATTCTACCTACATAATTATCTCTTGGCTTTTTATTTCCTTAAGTTATACCTCAGCATTGTAGCAACACCTCATAGAAAATCAGAAAACGTCGTATTCTATCATAGCTGATCACCCCATGGCATATCTCTGGGGCCCTCGAAGGGCTTTACGTCTCGCGGCGGTGCTTGCGACGACTGCTTCAGCCACATATATCAGACCGAATATCCTGCTCGAGAGAGCCGATAGCACTTGCGCTGCAGACTTCACAAAATGCGCATTATCCGGGCTGCCGGACAACTTCTGCTGCGAAGCGGATACGACGTGTATAGCCCTGGCTGGCAACACGACGGTATTATGCTGCCCGAAAGGCAAGACCTGTAACAAGATAAATCCCATAACATGCGATCTCGCATTACAAGATCCTGTCACAAACCCCGAAGCTGAGATCAAGACGACGGCACTCGATGGAATTCTTGAGACATGCGGGACGGGAACTTGCTGCCCATTTGGTTACCATTGTGATGGTACAATATGTGTGAAGAACACCGACCAGAGTCAGAAGCCGGAAACAAAACCAAGTTCCATAAGCACGTCCGCACCGGCTCCTACTTCCACACCTGTCTCAACATCCAAGACAACGACGGTGGCTGTAAGTGAGATAACGTCCGCTACACTACCTCCTACGTCTCCCACGCCACCTACCGCTCCGGACACCGAGCCAACCGACGAACCAACTAGCGAGCCGGTTACCGAGGCACCACCGCCGTCGACAACGGGCACGGCCGACACCGTGAAAATTGTCGGTGGAGTCATAGGAGGTGTTGTCGGCTTCGTCTTCGTAATTCTAGCCGTCATTTTCGCGCGGTACAAGCGCAAGAAGCAGCTCCAGAGGCAGGAACAATTACAGCGCCACGACTCGACGTCATCCTTCGGCAACATTATCAGCGCGCCTGTGCCTCATGCTAAGTATCCGAATGAGCGCATAGACTTTCTAGCGAAGCAACCCCAGTCCAGTTCGCCTCGGAGTTTCACACCGTCGTCTCCGACGGCCGTGGCGTCACCCAGTAGCCATCGGAAGCCCGATGAGGGATATGGCGGATTAGGGTTTATGCCGCCGAACTCGCCTTACGCGGCGTACTCCCGCCGCCCGGAGAGCGAGATGTCGGACGTACCACGCAGCTACCACGCCTCGGCCGAGATAGGCGGGCTCCGGAGCTTAACAGGCTGGAAGCCTCATCAGCAGAACGGCGGCGGGAATATTAACAATTATTCTCCCGTCCCGGCACCCCTAGTCACCCTAACACCCGCACGGGACGGTACTATAAAGGGGAAGAACAAAGGGAAGGGCAAAGAGAGGGCTCGAAGCAACGAAGACGAAGACATGAGCATTAATATCTTTGCGGACCCGCGCACGGTGGCAGACGGCAGGCCAGATAGCTCCGTGACGACGTGGTCGCATATCCAGCAGCGGGCTGATAATAGTGGCAATGCGACGCCGATCAGGGGCCAAGCAAGGTTAGGAGATGAACTTCCGAGATGGAGGTGATAGACACGATACGCATAGCAAAGGCGGGCATATACTTTTCTCTTTTCCGTCATCTAAGCTAAAGCCGATCGCTTATCTTTATTTTCCTTTGTTTTAAATCCAGCAAAAAATCTGGGATTCGGGAGGGACACTTTTATCATGATACCACTGGGCGGACGGGCAGGCAGAATAAGCCAGGCGGGTTTGCATCGTACGGCGTTGGGAGGGAGGGAGGGAGGTTCTTTTGCCTTTTTTTATTTTTTATTTTTTATATCGACGTTACTATAGTTTGGAAAAGGAGGGATCAGTTTGATACTATGCTTCCGTGGACATACGATACGATACGATACGATAGGCACATTTCTTCGCAGAGATCAGAGCATTGGTGTATATTATATAGGTAGGTTAGGTACCTTCGTGGTCTATTTGGGGGGTGGATGGTGCTTTGATCGGCTGTTATTATGCTCTTTAACTATGTGCCTGGCTGGGTGCGCCCTATGCATAGGTTAATATTACTTTCGCTTCTACATGCTTTCGGGTCTTTGTTGGTAAAGGTGTTGTATTTACTTTTAATTTGGCGAAATATGGTGAGTGATATTAGACAATGGGGATTGCGTGGTATCATGTTTTGCAACTATTCCGGGTATGATCCATGCATGTGTCAGTACTTACGTGGAAAGAGATAACAATTAGAAAATGTATTTACTCTCAAGTTATATAGAGGATAGAGCAGAGGCTCAACCAAATACCTCAAGTACTATCCATGTAAATAAGGCGCAGAGATTAAAATCTCAAAAAACAAGAACCCAATCGCGGTTCGTCTTGATATGCACACATTTAAAACCCAGCCCAGTTGATGCAGCATGGCAACTTTTCGTACAAGCGTCTCAGAGCCTATCTCAAAGTACAACTCCTTCTTCTTATGTTCCCATTAATCGTCCATCAACAGCTCATACATACATCTTCATAACAGCCGACCACCCACGATCCAAATCCAAAAAAAAACCACTCAGCATATTTTTTGGTTTACTAAACGGCACAGATACCTACTAACCCCCCCCTCGCCCAACTCTCCAGAGCTTGGGCTCGTACATGGTAAGAATATGAAAACTTTTAGGGAAACGAACAAGAGCTCCTCATTGCTTCTTCTTGTTGCTCTTCTCAGCCGTCGGACTCGACGGACGCCCGCCGTTGCTAGTCTTCTCCATACTCTCGTACTTCTCGTATTCCTCGTCGTCCTTGCGCTCGGCGTACCATTGACCCGCCTGGAGGACCAGCACACCAACAAGCACCAGCGCCAGAATCGTATTGCTAGCAGCCAGGACCTTCAGACTATCCTCGCGCCCGAGGATAATCTCCCCACCGGTCAACGGGTCGCCGGCCCCCGCGCCAGGACGGCCGACGCCAACGGTAGTCGGGTCGAAGTCGTCGGACTCCCAGGCGCCGGCGCTGACGAGGCGCAGGCCCTTGACGATGTTAGCGACGTAGACGCCGACGCCGATGAGGTAGAGGACGAGGGAGGCGCCGTCGAACAGCATGTTGGACTCGGAGGCGCGGAACAGCTTGATGAAGAAGCCGAGGAAGCCGACGCCGACCATGATGCTTAGGATGCGCGCGATCAGCGGGGGGGACTGGTGCATGAACTTGAGGTGGATTTCGAGCTGGTCTAGGTACGCGGCCGAGATGGGGTCTTTGGTCCATAGCAGCGGGAAGTCGTACGGGAACATGGCGAAGAGGATGCCGAGGAAGAAGCATGTTGCTGGAGGGGAGAAGTGTTAGTGTTGTTGTATAGTAGGTCTATGTGTTTGTGTGTATATATAGATGGTGTATGTATAAGATCATTTTGCGCCGCGGGGTTAAAGCAACAGCACAGCGCAGCCAACGATAGAGAGGCGGAATATACATACGCCCTATAATCATAAAAGTCGCAAACGACCCGGACCCGCGATAGTTCTTGGACCGGGTGGTCTTGTTCCAATCTACCCACTTATCCGACATGGCGACCTGCGATGACGATGTTTGCGACGCGGTTTGGCGGCTACGTAATGGAGTGGTGTTGGCGGAGCTTTGACGAAAGAAGAGAGAAAAAAGGACGTGCGAAAAGTGGTCGATGCACGTTTTTAGTGCGAATTGACTTGACTTGTTTTATGAGTTTCACCGTCGATCAATTAAGGAGGTGGTGGCATATCGTGTTTGCGCTGTTTGCCGCGGCTGAGGGGAGAAAAGCTGAGAAAATGTGATTGCGGTGCAATGGAATGAGGTGTAATCCGTAATCTAATCTGTACAAGGCTGGCACTAAGGTATACATGTATGTATGCATTTAACGGAATATATATCTATGCATATAAGAAGTGATATGTAAAGCCTCTATTTAATGCATCAAGTGATAGTCCGTACTTCCCACAGAATCGTGTATCTCAAGCTACCTCCTATCTCACACTCTATATAAGTGTAATAAGACGTTTTGGACCGGCCCATCTGTCAAAAGTCCTGTCCTCCTTCCAATGATACCACTTCATAAGCCCGACTCGTTTAAACCTCTTACCTACATCACACTTCAATATAAGACAATACATCCATTTCCTTCTCCCCCATGCTGAAATATCGCCCCATACTGGAATAACGGTGAATACCTTCCTGTCCGCTTGATAAAACTCTTCTAAGTTTTTTGAATCATACTGTATCATCACATTTGAATCTCTCTCGAAAAAGCGCCAGCTTTGAGCTTTGTCGTAATATTCCCACCTCTCCTGCTCGAACTTTGTTTCTTTCTGCAATCGAAGGTAGCAAAGCATACACTCGACGTCGAGCTCCGCAGAGCGAAGCAATCCAAAAGAGTCCCCGTTAGGCGGTTCAGGCACGATCCGCTCCTCAATGAGTTTGAAATATGATGTATGATGAACTTCAGGATAAGTGTAGAATTTCACACTACTTCCCGAGATCGAAACCCAACTCCACGACGGCGCATACTCGCTACGTCGGACTTGGTCTCTTCTCTGAATATTGACCTGCCACGTAAGGCAATGATCGAGATCGCCTTTCCATAGGCCAGCCATGTATGTGTCGCCGGTGGCTTCCTGGAAAGCCTTCGCCATGCCAGACACAGCAATCAGTCTATCAGACTCTTTTGTAAGCTCACAAGATGCGTAATATTCCACAATACGAACCCAAGATCTATAGATTTTCTTTAATCTCTCTTCGTCGTGAGGGAGGGGATACAAGTCGGTAGTAATTTCTTTGATTTTGAAGAAATCCAACAATGTTCTACTACCGCTAGCTGTATCGGATCGCTTTAATCTCTCTTCGTCGTGAGGGAGGGGATACAATTCGGTAGTAATTTCTTTGATTTTATAGAAATCCAACACTGCTGTACTACCCCTAGCTGTATCGGATCGTATCTTCTTTTCTAGATTTGCTAGGCTTTTGCTTGTCGGTTTAGATTCGCAATCGGTGCCCTCCAAGCATTCCCAGAAGATCTGGCTTTCAGCAAAGTGAATAGTACGCGTCGTCAGAAATCGTTCTTGAACGACCCAGCCGCGTCTGTTGAGAGGTACTCTCTCGACTTGGTCATTCCAATGTGGAATATGCCATATCCAACATGGTTGGGCGTTTAAGTTCACCACAGCCGGATATAAGAGCCTCTCATGGAGCTTTCTTCGCCTAAAAAGGCCATTCTTTGCTGGGTTGTATGACGCAGAGCCCGCCGATATATTGCAATGTGAGTGGCGGTAAATATCTATCATCGTACTAGCCTCTCGTTGCCATTCACTAGCTGAATCCTGAAATATGCACAATGAGTCGATCCAAATATATCTATAGCCGAGACGTTTGACAAGAAGGGCCGCGTCGCGGAATGCCGGCCACGTTTTGTTGATCGGCGGTAATTCATCAAGCCTAACGCCTTTACGAAGCCGCAACTCTGTGTCTTTGAGAAGTCGTGGCATCTCGTCAGTGTTACCCCAGCGGTGAGATAAAGTCCAGTAGACGGGATATTTATGCACAGTACCCGGCTCGGTTGATGTCGGTAGGCGTGCTTCGTTCTCAGCACCGAATTGAACCGCGACTTCGGCTCTATCCCGTATAGAGATGATCCCAACGTCGGCTTTCTCAACGTCAACAACTCGAGTTGGGAAAAAGGTACCGGTTTCTAAGCCAGGTGATCCATGGTATCCGTGGATTGAGCCACAAGACGTATGGTTAGCTTGACAGGATGATATCCACTGATGTATTTTCCCCAAGGACTCATCGGACCCTATGTTGGGACCGAGAGTAGACCAAGGATGGGCCTCAAGTTCGCTCAATAGTGCACAAGATGATATTCTGATGTTATCCAGTTTTTCTAGAGATCCTATATGGACTAGGCAGCTTATCAGTATATAGGACACTTCAGTGATAGTTCAGACCTACAACTGATCCTTGACACCCCGGCCCAAGAACTTTCTATAGATAAATGTATATTTAAGGGAGGATGATGTATGAGATCGTCATCTGGATTGGGGACACGGAAGGAAATACCAAACTTCCCAAACACGCAATTGTCATCGACGTCCTCTATACCTTGTTTAATCGGATCTGGGGGCTGATGCAGTGCCCATAACCAAGAGCAGATAATACACCAACTCTTCTTACTCGCTATAAATTCATGATAATTTCGGTGTAACGTGTGGCGGGTGTAGGACCCAACCTGGATCATTTTCGTACATTTTTCACATAACTTTTCTTCGGCACCTCCCATTATCGTATAGGAATGCCAGGTACCGCCGTATGATAGGCGAAGGTCGAACTGTAAGAGCCGTAGACTAAACCCGATATTCGAGTATTGTTGGCGACAGTAAGTCGTTCGTTAGTTACTAGATAGTGTTATCGAATTATCCTCTCATATAAATTTGTGATTTTCATTTTCGAAGAATGCTCCGCGGCGGCATGGACGAGGTAGGCACTGCCCGATAATATCTCTGATCAGTTTTCAGTGGCGAACGGAATTAACCAATCACGAAAATCGATCCTACTCTCTCAAACTGCCTGGGTAAGGCAGCGTAAGCAATGTTGGCACACGTAACATTGCTGCCCAATGCCTCGCAAAGTAGACGAATAAGCCCCCTATTCCTCCGCGGAATTGGTATGACTGGCATAACGTGGCAGCCTACGCTGGGAGGAAGCGATGCTCTTTATATTAAACCCCAATACCTACATGATGCACTACGCCTCTACTACGCCAATAAGCGCGAAGAAAAAAAGGCATATGTATGGTGGGCATGCCGACAACTATAAAGTGAGTACTCACCGTCGAATAAGAGCCTGTAAACTGTGAGATCATAGTATTAGAAGCCTAATAGGAGTTTATATAACCACACCGAGTCGGCCTCAACTATACAAGAGGAGTTCGCGTTTAGACCGAGATAAAGGCATGAAAGGTATGCAAGATTTGTTGGCGTACGATACTCCCATTGACTGAAAATTACTTATGATCCAACTGTCTAGCTTTAGGTACGTATACATGCTTCTTTCATACCCCCTCATTACCCTCATCCTAGATACAAAGCCCATTCGTAGAAAATATATTAGTACATTGCTAAAAATAAATAGACGTATATCAGACCAATCTCTTAAATGGATGGGCCTCCGTGTTGAAAACCCATTCGTCCAAGTTGATGAGATCCGGATCGCTGAAGATCAAATAGAAATATCTATAGCCAAGTCATTAGCTGCGGTGGCCGACATTGACAAAGCGGGGGAAGAGAGAGAGAGATTAACACTTACTTCAAAGTCTCGCCCATCCAAAAACTCTCCATAGAGTCCTTCTTCGGTGGATCGCCATGAACCGTGACGTCTCCTAGAGCCGCATTCGCCAACGACGTCTTGGTATTCATCTGGATAGACTCAAACATAACCCAGGCCGACTCGAGTAGGTCTGGGCGACCGGTGATACGATACAGAATGAATACGCTCTCTATGGCTTCCGGCCGTAGGAGGTAACTCGGGTCGGGGATCTTTGTGAATCCCTTCGGAAGCCTGGACTGGGCGATTATCTCGTCCGCCTTTTCCATGTTGTCTAAATCCTGCTCGCCTGCTTCTCGCAAAACAGCACGCTTCCATACTAACTCGTCCCACTCGCATTCCTTGTCCGACTTGCAAGGTTCCATGACGAAGTTCTCAGGCATTATTCCAAGCGGCATCGCATTGTACGTCCAAATACACCCATCTACTAGCTTCGTGGCCACTTCTAGATGTTCCGGCTTCTCGAATAGCTTCCCGCCGACTGCGAGCATTCCACCAGCGAAGCAGACCAGATGCTGCCCTTGACGCTCCAAGTTTAGGGCTTTCTTCCCATCCTCACTCCCTATATGCATGGTACCTGATATTAGAATGTCCGCAGTATCCGGAACCATGGGCCGGAAGAGAAGATGCTTAATAGCAGTTTTCATCGAGTTCTCGTACATAGACTGGTATGAAGGCATAAGCCCGCCCATCATAGCGTACATCTTCGGCAGATACTCATAGGTGCTGTCTGCGAGAGCCCCGAGCCCAAACGTGGTATCGCTATTGAAATTTATGTCTCGAGGATTAAGCGCGAACGGCCACATACCAGGCAGCTGAGTAGTGCTCTGCTGCTCCTCGAGAGCCTCCCTAATTCTCTCGGCTGCGTCATACCATTTCGGGTCTCCAGTCAGCATAGATAGACGCGTAAACTCCATGCTAAATGAACCAACTTCAGCTAGCCATTCCATTTCGGGTGCAACCTGTTTTCCTCCTTTCTTAGCATTCTCGAAGTCCCAACGAGAAATTGGCATACGATTGGGCGTATCGAACGCCTTATATAGCATATCTCCGACTTCTCTAGCCTTGCGTAGCAATCGCAGGTCACCGCTTAAGTCATAAGCTGCAAGGAAACCTCCCAGGTAGCGAATTGCGGTTTCAAAAGCATTTACGGTCTCGATCACACAAGTCGTAAAGTCGATTTGGACCGCAGCCGTCACAGCCTCCTCAAACTCGGACCGCATGGACATAATCCATAAGGTATCTAAGCTGTCGACCAATGTGGCCCCCCAGCCTCCAAATAACTCTTTAGATTTGCCGCTGATAGGAGCTAGCTCGTCGCTCTTAAAGGCCTTAGACCTATAAGACTTCCAGCAGCGGGCGAACGCCTTCTTGATGGCACCTTGCCGTCCACGACGAATATTAGCATCTTTGCTTGATTCTTTCCCAAATGCTTTTTGAATCTTAGGAAGTGTACGCGGCTTGCCGGTCGGCGGCTGTCTTATATCCTGGACGGGATAATGTGTGGGAACTTTCCGCCAGAAATAGTTATCGTCCTCTATAGCCTTTGCGACAAACAGAGGATCTTGAGACGCGCTTCTAGAGCTAGCTAATACGTAGCCATCCTGAGTGATCCAGGAATAGTAGAAAAAGAGGATCAGCGTCGCGATAACGAAGGGGAACCAGACGCGTCGTCGCAATATCATTTTTGCGAAGAGCTAGCTATCTTAGGTACCGAAATATATGGAAATATATGAGATCGTTATATAAGGCATTGAAATAGCGATTGTTGAAGCAACTTTGTTGTTGTTAGAAGGTAAACGGATTCACATAAGGGATCAAATGACATATAAGTTAGGTACCTCTTTAGGTACTTAGGTTCACTATTCTAAGCCTCATTCTCCCCTGAAGTCGCCTGTAGATTCGGGTAGTGATGCGCACCCCACGTAGGTACGTAGGTACCTACCTATGTGACCGGTCTTATGTAATACAAGTCTTACTCGTATTTCCTTCGAATTAAATTTTGTCTAATGATTCATCTCGTTTTCATACTTTTACACATTCAACAATACGAAACTCAAATTGTGATAGAAGTATCAAACTCTACTTACTATTCTAAGCGAATCTACTGTGCCTATTAAATTGGGCCAGTTCTCGATTTCAAAAGGTGGGATGTGCGATGTAATAATCCGTACTGCTTAAGAAATTGAGGGACCTCACTTATCGGAGACTTTGAGTGAGATGACGATCTCATTTCACAACAGCGATTCAACACCGTTTCAGTCATTCTCCGAGAACACAGGAAATCGTTGGATTCACTCTCTTTTGACGACCTATGAAATATGTGCAACTGCTCTGCTCACTGACATACGATACACCTCATTTTGTCTATTCTCGACTTCTCATGCTGATTCGAATGTTGCCATTACGCTGCAGAACACACCACGTTAGGAGAAGTCTGGCAATCAATACTTCTATTTTTGACGGCCTACACATATTTATCTCAGTAAGTATATGTTCATACATATATACTGACAGAAAAGTTGTCTCAGTATGTGTAACAACTCATCGTCCTCTCATTTACCGGCTCCCGGGGAAGGGCAACACAGCAACACCTCGCAACCCGTCTGCACCTTTAGCCCGGATTCCAAACACAACATCATCTTTACTTAGTGCTAATGTAGCTTCAATAGCAGAGCCAACATCGAGCACGCCCGTCCAAAAGGGGGCGCTCGTAGGACGCCATACAACCTCATAACTACCATCGTGTCCAGTAGCAGGCGGATCCCAATAGAGCGTGGTACTAGTACTCAGAGCCGACGTATCAACGCGCACATTCTGAGGTATCCCAGGCGCCGTCGCAAGACTCCACAGCGCAGCGCCGTTGACGCGCGCAACACGCGCCACATACTCGAAGTCGACGAACTCAGGTAGGTCTCCAAACTGCTTCCCATCAGCGTCAACACGCACATCTTGATGCTGGTGCGCGTAATCCTCATGCGGCTCCGTGAACCGGGCAGCCGGGTATCCGGCCTCGAGGAAGGGTCGGTGGTCGCCGCCGCGCAGGTAGCGGTCAAGGCGGTAGACGACGGAGACGTTCATCCCTGTGGCCGTATTTTCGGCTGTCTCCTTAACGAAGCGCGCTAGTTGGCGTGCCGGCGAGTCGTTCTCCCCGCCGATCGTGAGGCGCGTCTCCCGCGTCGTGCTGTTCTCGATAGCGAGGCCAGGCAGCCCTTGCGCAAACAGCCGTATCACGTACGGGTCTACGGATTCCCCATTCGTCCCGCCCTTCGGCGACCCCACGATGTCGTTCGTGAACATGCCTTCGACCTTTGTGGGTACGAGTGGAAATTAGTGTTAATTCAAGTCTCTCATGGTTACGGGTTTCTGCATCAGATGCATCTATCCTAAGCCAAAGGAGAATGGTAAACTTACATTAACCCTCGGCGTAGCATTGGCGTATGTCTGAGCTAGGAACTTCGCCCCGTAAAGCCCCTGTTCTTCACCCGCGACGGCTACAAACGCGATACTCGCCTTCGGGCGAGGGTACTGGGGCTGCGATACGATCCGCGCGAGCTCAAGCGAGATAGCGACCCCGGAAGCGTCATCGTCGGCTCCAGGGGCGTCGCTCTCATAATTCAGCGGATCCGAGACCCTCGAATCGTAGTGCCCGGACACAACGTATAGCCGGTTATCCTCAGTACCATGTAGAGTCGCAACGACGTCGCTGATACGCACCGGGAACAAAATGCGATTGGCATCTGTCTCCTGTACGTACCCTATTGTCTCGACAGTCAGCTTCCCATCGCTGCCGTCGGCGTACTTCTGGAATTCGGCATGGATCCAGTCACGCGCCGCTCCTATTCCTCGCGTCGTCGAGTTTTGGATCGATAACGTGTGCCGCGTGCCAAACGATACCAACTTCCGGATTGTAGCTTCGATGTTGGCCGGATCGACTTGCGCGAGTATGGACTCGAGATCTGCTGACGGCGACTGCGGTAAGTTTGGCCCGCCTATCGTGTTCGGAGGCCAGCTCGACGCTAGACATGTCAACGTAGACGGTGGCTCCTCCGCTCTAGGCCTCAGGAGCACGTTGGCTGGATTACTCGAGGTGAATGGTGCTGCCGCGCCGAGAGTCGCAGCAGCAACCACCGCGGAGAAGGTGAGTTTCATAATAGCGATCGTATACCCAGAGGCAGTATATAGAGCCGTGGATGAAACTCTCTTTTTAGGTAGAACCATCAATTATCCGTAATATATATTGCACTTGTAACAAATACCCCCCAACTCTTGCGAACAATCTAGTCAGTAGGTATCTACACCACACAGCGATGCCGGCAGTTACCAGGTACCAACTCCTCTTTCGCCACCGACATCATCGTCCCCGTCGATATCACCATCGCTAGCCTCCGCTCCGACAGGCCGCCCAGAAACACAGATAACTATATGCAGCTAACTGACTAGCAACCAAGCTACCCCTCCACTCCAACTACGTTCTGATAACACAAATTGACCAATCACCAGCAAGCACGCAAGAGCTTCCCTTTTCCGCAACGACGGTATATACCACGTATGTACAGTAGTAACCTAGTAAGCTCCTCAATTAAGACGGGGTATTAGACTTGGCGGCGGCTCGTTTCCTGGCCTTGCTATTCTGGATCTGGAAGCTGGGATAGCGGCTATGGGGAAGTGGAGAGGGGTTGCGTCGGTATTGGAGTGGCACCTTGACCTTGAATAGGGAGGATTCTAGTTGTATAGTAGTTGACTACCTCTTTTTATCATTGTTCGGACTTTGGTATGAAGAGTTATAGGCAAATAGCATGAGGTTATACACTTGATATCACAACTCCTGAGCGCTACAAGACTAAAATTACTGGATTTAGATGTGATCTTGGTACACTTAGGCTTCCTCAGTCTTGCTCACTGATCGTGTAATATATATATATATATAGGGTACGATCCATGGAATCAGTAGTCACAATATCAATAATTAGTTAAATCAACATGCCCAAATAATCCATTGGTATCAGTGGTGGTACTACGCGTCCGCAACATGCGCGCTTCATATATTAAATGGATTACCACTACAGTTATTTTCAGCTTTCTCCCCTCCTAATCTCTTCCCCTTGGTATCATACGCGCCTAAGCTCTACTCGAATAGGTCTTGCGATCCTCCGCGTAGGATATCAAAAATCCTCCCAAGAACAAAAGAACAATAGAAACCCGAGCAATGCAAGGCGTCCCGTCCAGTATGATGTGGCATCAAATAGCAGGCTGGAAATAGAAGGACTGGTCAAAAATCGCAGTGAAAAAAGTCGGACTGGATTAGTAAATGTTCGTTATCGTCCAAAATCGAGATAGCGAATAGAGAGGCAGCTTGCAACTTCATCCACTCCTTTTGAGAAGAAGGGTAAGATGCAGCAGATGAAGAAGTAAGTGGTGGTCGTATCGTACAGTCATAGATCTCAAAACGCCGTGCTCAAACGCCGTGCTCAAACGTCGTTAGAGCCAACCGGTGTCAGCGCCAAGAGACAAATAAAAGAAAGCCGCCCATGCCCAAAAATCAAATTGCGTCCTAGAAAATGCGCAACAAGTCGAATCGAAAAATTCTAGCAAACATCCGGAGTCAAAGCTCCACCATGTCTGGGTAAGTTAGCTGGTATAAAATTGGAGTCCGTGTAGTCATAAGTCCACACCGGCCCCTTGCGGAGACTGAGGGGGTCTCTTTAGAGTTAACTGGCTTAGGGAAAGGGTCCTGGCAGCCTTTTTCCTTGAGCCGTCTTGTTCCTCCACACGAAGCTCTTCGCCAAAAGCACCAAAGCCGTGGGTCGGCTCTTCCTCGCGGGGTGTTTTGTATGCTTCTGATTCAGTATCGATGCCAGCGGATAGGGGCTCATCGTCATCATCGTCATCAAATGCAGATACGGTGGAGTAAGTAGTAGAGGAGGTTTCGAGTTTGTTCGAAGTCCGCGCTACGAGGTTAAGCCTATGGCTAAGCTGCGTCACTCGAGCCTCCAACGCTTGCCGCGCGTCTCTCTCGGTGTCTAATAAGGCCTTCAGAGTCACATAATGATCCGTAGTAAAGGGCCCCACACTCTCCCCTAGCAACGTAGGGAGACTTGTTGCACCACGAATGGTAGAGTTAGACGTAGGGCGCGGCCGTCGCGGCGGTGCTGACGAAGGAGGCAACGATCCGATAAATGTATTTCCATCGCCAAACGAGTCATTCGAATGCTGGGATAACGTATGCCTAGAAGAATCTTCAATATCACCTAAGGATGTCATGTATCCCGATGTTTCCGCTGTCATGGGGCGTTTCGGCGTGTAAGTCGCGGATGCTCCTATAGAACCTCGAGGCCGTAGTTGATCGGGAGTAGCAGGCACATAATTGTTTACGCCCGGAATAACTTGGAATAGCTGAGAGACCAGTTTCTCTAATTTCTGGTTACGAACTTCTAGAGTAGCTATACGATCTTCAAGACCAGCTGCTTGAGTTATCTTCATACCCACCATTGGGCCAAAATGAAAGGGTTGTAGCGGTGTCTTTGGTGGTGAGAATTGTTGCTCTGGGGAGCTAGCCGGCGTCTCTGCGTCTACTTCCACGACGCCGGTATCGTCGTTATTGATGGTAGACGCATTGGGCGATCGGATGGCTGCATTATAACTTTCTCTCCAGTAGCGGATTTCGTCACTCCGCTTTCGAACTTGGACATGGCCCGCTATAACATCCTGGAGTTGCGATAAACTTCTCGATCTGCGGCGGTGTGCAAGACTATCGCTCGTGATGGCACGGCCGATGCCATTGGGGTCATCTTCAGCGGATGTATGCTCGCCACGCCCGTGAGTGCTAGCAGGTCTGGGAGATAGACCTATTAACTCCCCATCAAAATCTTTTACCCGTCCGCTTAGGATCCTATTTGATGATGCGGCTCTTCTTCGAAGCAATACGGGATCTATTTGTATTGAACTGCGGGCGCTGGTAATTGCTAGCATATCATCGGGGCCGACAGAATGTGATCTTAGCGCTCTGTCGAATTCTGTAACCGGTAACGAGACGGACCGCTTCGACTCGTTTGTTTTTAGGGCTCGATTCGAAGCCGACCGGTCCTGGAAACGTAGAGTTGTTAGAGCTTGACGGTCCTTAACAGAGCTTGGTAGTGAGTTGTAGTTATGCTTACATCTTCATGTAGTGTAGAGTCGACCAGTCCTCCAAACTGAGACTCTGGATTATATGCCTCGCTCGTACTCTTCTTCTTTCTCTTAAATAATCTACCGAGTGTAGACTTTAGCGTAGACCTTTTCCGCAGTGGCCTATCTATCTCTGCACCACCACTATCGCTGACCATAGAATACCTTACGGTGCTAGAACGGATTGTCCTTTGCTGTTGCGGGCTTGTAGATGCGTTTGAAGCTTGGCTAGGTCCAGACTGTGCGACAGAGTCAGGCTTGTCCACCCGTGCGACCTCAGGAGGGGTATGTCCAGGTCTCGAAGGAGGTCGGTCCTCGATATGAGGCTCAAGCTGCTCTACCCTGCCTTCATGAGCAATAGCCGAACCGGCGCCTCTAATAGGAAACTCGTCGTCTATCGGAATAGGACCGCTAATTCTACCGCGGATAGTAGCTTGGTCAGGCTGAGCTGTTTTCGGTCGCCCGACACTGGTGGCAGGCCTGAAGATACCCATATTGCTTGTAAAGCAAAATGCGGGTTTCACGGAGTTGTTAGGTTACAGATGTAACGAACGACGGGGAAGATGACGGGTAGATAATTGATATGGAAGTGAGGGCGACCAGCGATCCATTTCTCTTTTTTTTCAAAACATAGCAAGTCCGAATCCGCGATTAACCAACTTTGCTTAGGAGAACCGCTTCCTGCATCTCACATCGCCAGCAATGCAGCTCGACAGGACGTGGGCGTCGAGTATACGAATCAAAAGTCGAGAAGGGTATATTACCCTCGTCGATTGTTTACCTGATAACAGTGGCAAAAGACAAACAGAAGGATAGGTTGCGAGGAGACCTGAGCAGCCGAGCTAGTTTAAGAGGTGGGATACGAGAGGCCTTGGGGCCATTACAGCGCGTACATGTTGGAATGTTTATTCCTTGCGACGGCCGCACGCTCATGCATATAGTGAATGAGCGAGTGGGATGGATCATGGCAAGGCTCCGGGAGGGGTTCGAGCGGACGGGCGGTAAACATAGTGTATGTACCTATAATCCTGGATGGATAAGTGTCAACCCATGAAACAGCTACCAATGCATACAGGCGCCGGTACGAAGGGGGTTTAACTGCACTGCTGCAACAATGTCTAATGAGAGATCGGCTCCAAGTAACAGAAATGGCAGAAACACAGAAGCTAGGTCCGTAAGAGAGCTCAAAGGGCCCAAGGGGGACTAGGATAGCTAGGATAGGTCGGGATGACGAAGGACCAGGGCGTTGGAATGCTCTGATATTGGCCCCAGGGGTTTTGCAGTGGATGGGTGGATGGATGGATGTGGATGAACCCTGCTTAGACCTGCATGTGCATTCAAGAGGTCCGTGTGTTCATCCGTCCGTGTGTTGCTGAGATTGTCTCGACGGACTGAATAGGTAGTTCATTGGCGTGCGTCTTTGCATCTCGCGTAGGAATAAGACGGGGAGGCAATGAATGGTTGTGACATGAAGATTTTGAGCTGTCACCTGGTATCGTATTGGAGCGCCAACTACTTCATTGTCTCAGGGATTGTTGTATCAAAGAGAGCCACGAATTCCAGATGGGTGAAGATGTAAATGTAAGGGTGTCGTAAGCAGATAATTATGATAATTGTATATTTCGTAAATTAAGATATGGATAGATGGACTTGCCTAGGCCTGCTAAGCTTGGGGTTAACATAGTACCGTACTACCTAATGTAGGTACCTAGCAGCTTCCTAGCTATTCGTATACGAAGTAGTAGTAGTTATTTGATTTAAAGAATTGCCCAGGTGGTTTCCCCCCTACATACCTACAGGGGTTGAGGAGTACGACCGGATAGGCGCATACTCAAGCATTAGAATGGGAAGCCACTTACAACGTACTTAAACGCCTAAACGCTATCTGGGTACCATGACTGCCAATAGAACCAAGTTACGGAGGCTCTTTCCGGTTGGGGGTTTACAACCGTTTCGTCTAAACATGCGCTTCTTACGCTGACTCAACCTCGGGTTTAATCTTCACTTGTACATACATATCTATATACATGTATGTATATGGAAATTGCAATTAGTTTCGGGTCGTTCAAGATACCTATATGAACTGCAAACGCCATACATCTCGCTTCGACGTCAACACTAATATGCTTACATACTATCAACTAGGACATTCGATCATATATTACACGCGCTTAGGCGGGTAATTTAGGTATATTCCGTATGAGAAATATTCATCGTATCATATTTTCAATACTAGGTACCTATGATATCTCCAGATTCGTCGGTCGCAAATCACATATTCCGTACAACCTGAAATAATAAAACACCAACGCAACTTCTGGTCACACTAACTACTCTAAACCAAAACAGTATCATGTTCGGACGTTTCCTTACATAATGTTTAACTTGAACACTCCGATCAAGTACTCTACCGCATCTCTTCAAGCAACAAGTACATACTTAAAGGATGAACATGAAATCCACATATCACGCACGCTGTATTTACTATTCGCGAATTCTACTATGCATATAAAGCCTCACATCGTGAGGAACATGGCCCGCATATCCGCGAAGATGATCTAAAGCCGAGCACAGACTGAAGAGTGCAGACACTAAACCGCATGCAATAAAATTCTGTAGCGGCCGACACTACATAGAAATGAGGGGCCGATTCTCCATTCTCGTCCCTGTTATTTTGCACCACGTTCGCTCTCCGACTCATCCGTAGATTTATCAATCTCTATTAGCAGCGATGCCAAGCTGCCGTACGACACCAAATACTATGAGGAGAGGCCTCGGCACAACCCACGCGACCCATCGACGCTTGCCGCGTTTGATCTGCGAGGGATATCTTCGGGATCGGAAATCCTATGGGCCAGGATCTCCCTTAATAAGATCTCCCCGTCTTTAGTCCGCAAGCGAGACGTCGGCATCGCGGCGTGGTTGCTATGCGACTGACTAATAACATCAATGCCGCAAGGTATTGCAGCGATCGATAGGCATCCTAGGTAGGTTATGTTGGCACCACAGCACGAGGTTTGAAAAAGGCTGGCACGAGGTGCAACTCGGGACACGTATTCGCTGGTCCTTTAGGATTCGGCTCTAGTCTCGCAGGATGAAAGAAGAGCTCACATCCAATGCGTCTCCTGTAGCTTGCATCTAGTTGCTGCATTGGATGTTGTCGAAAGCTACCTTACTGCATTTATAAACGCACAAGGCATGCATTGCATGGTACATGTTAGTATCGAGAAACCAACCAAGACCCCAGAGTCGCAGAATTTCTCCGAGCCGCTAGTGACGCAGGTACAACACTTCCGTTTATGGCCTGAGGTTTATACATAGTAGGTACCTACATACTAGCTCTAAGTTGGTGGATCGAGGCTGTGCTAAGTTTACAGATTAACACTACATAGGTACTCAAAAATATAAACAATAATATTCTCCAGTCATTCAGATCATTCGGTAGCTACTATAGTCAACAATACGATATAGTGGTCGACCAATATTCACCAGGCATATACACCGCTCGCCTAACTTACTAGGAATATATACTTGCTACTTTCGTACAGATGTACGAAATATATAATGTACCTATACGAATACTCATGTAGGTACTCTTGCACCCAAATTCGTCTTTCTCGTTTCGAGTCTAGCTTGTGGGTCTCGAACGGTCCGCCCCCACCTCCAAAGAGCATTTCTGAAACAGCAAGGATCCAAGCTACTGTGCGTACATGTACCTAGGCTAATCGTCACAGTATCACAGCGTCACCGCGTCACCGCGTCACCGTCGCATACATATTCTTCTTTTCGAATAGGTGCTCGATATGGTATTAACGGCAGCACAACACTTCATTCACATTATCCACATATGGAGATTCGTTATAACCCTCATTAATAAGGGAAACTCTGGGGATCCTTGACTTCCTCCGTCTTCGTAGATACCGCCCACCCGCCGCCATGGTCCAAGTATCGCACTCCTTGTCCCTTAAGTGAGGCAGAGCATTCCCGTCTAAATAACCCGCCTCCCTACCCTAATAGTCAGGACATTGCAAACACATACACATACATTGTATAAGCCTTGCGGGAGGGAGTCAAGGCAGACGGCAGACGGCAAGAAATAATCTACGAGGTGCCTAGTACCTAACACGTCTTAATAAATAAAGACCAGACAGCAGCAACTAGGAAGACTCAACATATGTAAGTAAGCTCGGTTAAGCATCGTAGAGTTGCATCCGCAATATTCCAGCCACCACCATTCGCTCGTATCAAACAATTCGGATAAACGCTGTCCTCTAATTCACCAGATCCAAAGAATTCGGCGTTCGGGCAAACGTCCGTTCGTCGGACCCCAATTTCCCATTACTACATACCTATCTTATGCCTCTATCGAAGCTGCATCGACGTAACGGAGATCGGCGTTGTTCTCGAGCCAGTCCATCCAGTTGTTGAGAAATTTGCTGCCCCTAGTGTAGGTAGTTTTAAGTCAGAAACGAGCTTCTAGAAATTCCCCACGTGGTGAGGATCAGAGCGCGGGCCATATCAGACGAAATTAAAGTCAGGGATAGACGGGATATTGCGATGGGTACTGGTACTTGGACATACCTTCGGACGGTCTCAGAGTCGCCCACGACGACTAGCGAGCGTTTGGGCCTCGTCATGGCAACTAGCACGAGCATGGTTAATATTCCATGTTATAGTCTTCATGTCAGTTGGAGAAAGCATCACTTGACATACCATTTAAACGACGCTTCTCACTCAGGAAGCCAACTTCTCCTTCGGCGTTACTCCGTACCAAACTCACAAGCACGGCCTCCTTCTCCCGGCCTTGGAATCCATCTACGGAGCCGAGTTCGATCCCGGGGAAGGCTTCCTTCAAGGGGGCCAGTAGACCCATCTGGAATCAGTTAGAATAGCCCGGATCGATAGCAACGTTAAAATTCGCGCAATATAACGTCGGAAAGGGGGCTAAGATCACGATTGTTAGAAAAGGGGAGGCGAGAATGAGGCTTACCTGGGCATTATACGGCGTCACAACCGCAATATCCTCCGGCCTAACACCTGCCTCGACTAGCTTCTTGACATGCTGCTTGACGAGCGCAGCCTCCATCACATTGCTCTTGCTCTCCCCGAATAAGGACCTAATGCTTCCCTTCTTTCCGCCCCCTTTCCCATCCTTACCCTCCTTGTCTTCGTCTTCTTCGTTCTTCTCGGGATAATCACCACCCTGCGTATCTATGAAAATCACCGGCTCGCTCGTGTCCTCCGTATCTTGCACTTCGTACGGCAGCTCCCGTAGCAACCGTTCTTTCACCGCGTCCGCGGCTACTAACCGCGACTCATATAACTCATCCGAAGGGAACCTCATGATCTTCTCGTGCATACGGTACTGCGTCGTAAGCATGCGCTTGATAGACGATCCGTGAAGTTTAAGTAACCTATCGAAAAGCGTAGTCTCGAGGCTTGCACCTTTAATAATAGCGCCGTCTTTCTCCTTCTCGTCCCCTTCCTTTACAGCCTTAGGTTTCGTTTTCGAGTTGGTTGATTTCACTGTTGGCGGTAGTTGGAGATGGTCGCCGGCGCACACAGCCTTGGTGGCTGATAGGAGCGGGACCCAGCATTGTGCTTCGAGGGCTTGGCTGGCCTCGTCGATAATCACGACGTCGAATTTTTCGCCGCGGAGCTGGTTGCCGCCGGCACCGTGAAGCGTCGCAAGGACGACTTTACTTCCACTCACTAGCGTGCCTACACATCGGCGCTCGCGCTCGCGGTATTCTTTGCGTAGTTCTTTAAGGTCGGCATAAATAGCCTTACGCTCACGACCATTGCGTGTCTTCTTAATGGAAGCTTGCTTGGCGTCCATCTCAGAACGTACATCCTTAACGATGAGGCCCGCCTCCGAGGTCTGTGTAAGTACATCTAGCGAATGGTTTAGTACAGAGGGCAGTAGGCGCGCCGGATGCCCGAGTCGCACGATAGGCACTTTGTGCGGAGAGAGCCTCTCGACGATGTTGTCTACCGAGATGTTAGACGGCCCGCAGACTAGCACACGCAGGTCGCGCTTAACCATCTGTAAGATCAGCTCTATCAACGTGTGCGTCTTGCCTGTCTAGTAGAAACACGCAACGCTCAGTCAGCTTCATCTAGTTCGTAACAGGAGAATAGAATCCAGAGTTAGAGTACTCACTCCAGGCGGCCCATGAATCAACGCTATCTCTTTGGACGCGAGCGCGAACCTAATAGCATCCTTCTGGGAATCATTCAACGTAGGATCAAACCACTCGATCTTACCCTCCCCATACTCCGAATCCCTAGCCAGATCCGCCGGCACAAGCGACGGGCTCGTTAGGCCAAAGAGCACACGCGTGAAAGTCGAATACTCAGATTCTGCCATATCCCCCAACCGCTCCATAGTCTGCTTCATTCGACGATACGTGACGTCATCAGCTAACTTCACAAGCCAGACACGGCCGCCAAAAGACGCCGCATCCTCCTTATCCTCATCGACTGCTACGGCAATGGCATCTCTTTTAATCCTAATCACGACGCCCCTGGCGCCTTTGCGCTCCAGGTCCTTAACCTCGCGCTTCTTAGCGCTGCCAGCGGGCTGCTCCGAGACGAGCACGATATCCCCGGTGCGGACGCCATGCTCGGGCAGTTCTCCGGTCCCGGAGGTGGCGGCGTCCGGGGCGAGCTCGATTACCGTTCTCCCGCCTAGGCCGGTTCGTTGCGATGAGACGACTAGGTTGGTGACGGCGAGCCCGGCACGCTGCAGGGAAGCGGGGCTGGTACCTGAGATCAGGCCGCTGGTCTCGTTAATCTCGCTTTGCAGTTCGATGTCGAGGAGTGCTAGTTGAGTCCGGGCGAAAGCCGGTACGTCGACCGACTTTGTTAGGAGTGACATCGTTGGCTAGTTGTATTCATCTCACTCCAAGTAATTGGTCAAGCACAGCTGGGGTCGTCAAAGTCGAAATTGGTGACGAAGCTGAAGAGCTTAGAGATGTGACCAATATTAAAATTAAAGAGAAATGAAATCTACCCAGATTTCGTGTTTAAATTAGGTAGGTCAGGTACACTAAGTAGCGTTAGGTTGTCATGTGTAAGCTGTGAGAGGTGAAGTTTGGTGGAGTAAAGGCTTTTGATTAATGATGATAGATTCTACATTAAGCTATCCCGTAGATTTCCTGCATGTAGACGAGCTACAACCGCCCTCAAAATCCATGAATTCTACTCGCTATATGGAAACCATTATAAAATATAGCTTTCCAAAGATACTAGTCGAATGAATGATTCCATCTGACCTAATTTCATCAATCCCGAGTTTCTTCTCATTCTTCAATGCTATCATGATTCCGAACTCCAATTTCGAACCCCCTAACCTACATCAGTAGCTTAGCTAGATCCCACACCCGTAGATTGCGTAAATAGAACCACAAACAAGCTAACAACTATAAGCGCACACGCGACCAACGAGACAATTATTATTGTCCCCCTCGAGGCAGGGAATTTCCCTTTGATCACCCATTGCTGGCCTTGGTAGTATCTACGATATCCCAGCAATAAGATTAATATGGATATACCTATGAAGGTCGCACCGAGCGGCTTTCCTATATGGCGAATCGTCTGAAAATGGGGGTCATCTGGCTCTATCGACGCGTTTAGACGGAATAGTTGGGTGATGGCTATTCCGATAGACGCGAATGAAAGTGATGTCCGAAGCCAGGCAAGAAATGTCCGTTCTAGTTCCGACCGGTTAGCAGCAAAAGTAGAGGCTGGCCAGTTGACGTACCCAAAGCCAAATGGTCCCTAGCCACGCTTCCTTTATTCTCCAACTCTACCGACCACATGCCGCTAAAACAATGTTTTAACCAATTCTTCTTCTCGTCCGTATGGGGAGATGCGCCGTTCGTGCCGTTTGTTCCGTTTGTACCATTTGTTACCGGCCAGTCGAGTTCGGATTGCTGTACGGGACGTCTATTTCTCGGATTGGGTGACATTCGCGTGCTCTGGTAGTTCGTCGCATTGCCGCGCGCAGTCGCAATACTCGTAGTTTCGTCAGGTGCGCCATCGTCGTCTCGCTCTGGTACACACTGAAAGCTCATCCTCGCACTTTGTCCCGACGTCTGCGAACAAATGGTATCGGCACGCTCTCTAGCAGTCTAATAGCAAATTAATTTTCGTCAGAGAAGGCCAATGAGGATGCAAATATCTGGATGCAGGGGAGGATCGTAGGCGGGTTAAATTTATTTCTTTTCTCTCCCGGTTTCCCTTATCAGAGACAAGAAAAGCTACAGACCAGAGGGAATGACGGTATACGCACGAACCTCGAGAATACCATTGAGCCTATCTTGGGATGATAGCCTCGATAGCGATAGCGGGCGGTCTGGCACAGGCGAGGATCCTCGCAGATTGAGAGAGGGTCCCACCGTTGGGGAACGCCCGGAGGCGGAGGCCATCTCCCCTCGTCCTGCACGACCTTACTGGGTTATTTTCGTATTTTCGAACGTGGTCGTCGAACAAGAAAAGAAAAAATCAAGATTCAATTCAATACTTTGGCGTGCACCGACGCAAGCGCAAAGGCTAATTGACCGGACATGTTGGAAGCTTGGTGATGTTTTGTTAGCTTAGTTAGTTGATACCATAACAACTCTAAATACTATAATGCCATAATTAGACTAGGCCAAGGTCTTTATAAAACTTTTAGTCTTTCTCCCCTTCACCAACTAATTACGTCACTAGCTTCTGCACCTAGTTCAAAGCTACCCGATCTTGTGCCGATCTCGCCTTTACAACTCTAAGACTCGAAAGAAGATCTCCAACGTGTTAATGAAATTGCTATATCACCAATGCTGTCGCCAGAGAGCCATCTCAATCACCCTTGCGCGTCCAATATTTCATGACTGGCAGCATGTTTAATAGCAAAACCGAGACAGGCCACAATCGCCAAGGTTTGTTTAGTGCGTCCTATCTAATTTCCTCCGGCTTCTTCTGGTTATAAAGGCAAAAGGCCGCGGCCAAGATCTGGCCAATCGTAAGAGGGTGCAACAGAGGCATTGAGAGCGCCAAACAAGAACCCGCTACACATGATATCTCCTATGTTCTTTGAACAGGCGAAATAGATCGTTTGGGTATGATAATAAAAGCCAATCTACCTGACAGGATATATGCTTTAAGGATTCATAAAATAAAAAAAACAGAGCTAGAACTGATACCATAGCTACCTGTCTTAATCAAAATCATCTAAATTATTAGTTATTATAGTCTAAGCATGACTAGCGAGACAATCATGTGGTAACGACAACTATCTTGTAATATATACACAGTTAGACTTAAACAACCTTAACATTTTACATCAGCGTTCTACAAGCCATTTCATATAAATAAAGGGTTCCTGTCATACTGTAACTACAATCCTCCTATACGGGAGGGGACATGGCCGGGATTTAATGTTTAATATCTACCTAGGTAGTCTATAGCTATCTACACAAGTCAGTTACATCTACGTACTGAGTATTATCAAAGAGTCAACTCTGATCGTTGACCGTACCTCAAATTCTCGCATAAGTTATCCATGTAATAATCTCCAGGAAACTAGAACTTCAAGGGTCTTTGAATAAAGCTACTTGCAGAAGAGCTGTGTATGTTGTAAGTTCGAGTTGCTACCTACCTAGTCACTATACAGAGACGAGACTCTAGTAATGAGAGATAGATTAAGACCTCGGAAGTTATGGCGATAGTTCAAATCCTTAACGAATCGCTGACTCTTTTTACCACGTTTATAATTGTTTACCCTGTCTGTTTACGGGGACTTTTGATAATTACCTAAAACACATACATTTTTACAATATCCACACTAAACTATCGGGACGAAAACCCTAGAGGTACCATTGCCCTTTTGATGGTGCGTCAACTTTTCCACCTGCTTTATTTTAGACCCTCCAATCAGCTAGTGTTGAATGAATGTCGGTCTGTGTCAGAAGGAACCCTTAATGTATGTCATATGTAGAGTGAATGTTAAAAGCAGCAGCTTCGCTGCTGTATAGTAGCCGTATACTAGTATGAATCTATTAACGCTTAACCTTCTATCCTTTTACGAGGGCGCTGCGCGCCCCTTATATATCTATCCTATGTAGACCTATACTTAATTCATACTAATTCCGCTTATACCCTGACAGTCTCATATGACCTCTCGACCTCCCATTCTTGAACAACCATGATGCTGTTTGCATTGCCTAGATTTATCTCTGGGTGTTTCCCACTGTTGATATAAGCTGGAGGTACCTATGGAATCGCCGAGTCGTTCGAAGTCACCATCGTGGGTGCTGTCGGATATTGGTACCCGCTTCCCTTCTTGTCGTGAAGTTGGTTTAGAGTTGTTAGATTCACTGGAATTTTTGTTGATTCGACATTTGCTTGTCCTAGATATGAATCTGAGTGCAGGTTTAATTGTTGGAAGGCAAGCATTCACAACCCCGAGGGTGGGTTCGAGCTCAGAGTAAATACCAAGTCTAACGTTCGAATAGGTGATATCACTCAAATTCCACGCCAAAACCGAAATGATTCTAAGGAGCGACAAGACACATATTCTGGTTAAAGAACTTTAGATTGGGAGGCTGACAAAAAGGGCACGTAGCTGAGAGGTACTTACATCGCTCCAAGACTGAACATTACAGCAATGCTAAGTTTCTTCGGCCATGACATTTGGAGTCTAAATAGCATTGGCATGGGAAGGGTGACAATGAAAACGTCGATAATTAGATTTGTAATGCCGGAACCAAGGTAGGCTCCGTGTTGGTTCGTACATTTGCCTGGTATACTTTTATCCCAATTGTGTTGTACTGGCGTACAAAGCGCAAATGTCTCGACAAGTACACTTATAAGGTAAACAACCGCCAACCCCATAGTACAGTAACATATCCGAGAGAATATCTTCCTTGGAAAAAGTACTGTATAGAGCGATAATATCGATAGCTTTACGCATGTATTTGACGCCGCCCAGAGTATTTGTCCGGGTATAAATAACTTGAAATCTTCAGCTACTTTCCTAAGCAGGACGATGGGGCCGGTGCAAACCTTCAGATAAGTAGTGAGAATCCATGGCCTGGTAATTACTATTTCGTCAACATGCACACCAATGGCTCCTATGTTTGCTTCTATAGCAGCGTCAACTACAGTGTGTTGGCATGTTAGGGATTTCGGGGTGCTTTACCAAAGAGACAGCAGATGACAAGGCCAGTAGTCAGAATTACAGCGATAATTGCCATGTAATCGTTGAATTCGAGAGATAATCCCTGGATCCGTCTTGACCAGAGTCTCAGTCCAACCGCTATAATCGCAAAGACATTCATGACGACCCCTACGATCATCACCTGTATTCCACCTGGTGAGAGCATCATATTGCATGTAACAAAGGAGTAGGTACTTGGAATTGTAAGCTTCGTATCAGAGAACGAATAGTTATCAAGAGACACATATCTAAAGATGAACCCTGATTCGATTTAGATATAATATGTCACGAAATGGACCAAAAAGTAAGGAAACAACTTCGTTGCTCCGCGAGGAACTCTAAGCTAGCTACGGGAGCCTACGGCTATACATACTGACAGTGTTCTTTGTTCCAGATATCTCATCTAGAATCATGACACAATAATCGTGTTACACCTCTAGATTACATACGCCTATCTAAGAATTAATGCAACTTGGGCTACTATCGGAATTATATATGCACGTACTTTACACCGACTAATTTACACTGTTGAATGTGAGACATGATTTGAATACACCTTGTATCTATGCATGAAGTACCTAATTCGTAATGATATACACTACATGTACCTACATCATAGACCTTCTCCTCTCCGTGTAACAATTCTACTACAGAGTTCCCAAAGTCAATAATTCATATAATTATTCCTACCACCCCAATGGAGGCTCCAATAGATAGGCACAGCTTTCAATACCAGCCCCTCAAGAAATTATCCACATACCTACACTTTTTGCATAGTTACATTTTACTAAAACATGAATTCCGAATCCTACGATTTCATCATCGCAGGCGGCGGTACGGCTGCGCTCGTAGTTGCCGCTCGTCTCTCGGAAGATTCCAGTCAGCGCATACTTGTGCTGGAGGCTGGATCTGACCATAGCGAAGATCCCCGCGTGAAAATTCCAGCACTCTACTCAGCTCTTCTGAAGAGTGAGGTTGACTGGGACTTCCAAACTGAAACTCAGGTGCATATGTATCTTCTTCAACACGCAGGAATCGAGGCTAAACTAGATCCTAGCCAGGACTCAATAACAGACGAATCAACTTGAACCAAGTAAGCCCAAATATTTCAAACCAATACCCCAGCCCATCCGGTTTCAATGCCGGGAGATCTATTGGGCCATCATCTAGACAAATCTCGGCGCTAAGCTAAACTCACGATACCTTTAGGCTAATCTTAAATATGATATTACAGGGTAAGGCCTTAGGCGGCTCAACTGTTATGAACGCACAGGTCTTTGCTCCACCTACCAAGAAATTGATCGATTCTTGGGCCTTGCTTGGTAACGATGGATGGACTTGGGAAGGGCTACGTGACTATTATGCCAAAGCCTATACGTCCCCACCAAGAGTACCAGATAATATCAAAAAGAGCCTAGGTATTGATGGTTGGACGGCCAAGAACGAATTAGGTACAGGTCCAGTCCAAGTCTCTTTCCCCGGTAACCCATTTCATCCTATTCGTGAGGCCTGGGCAGCGACATTCAAAGATATAGGATACCTAATGCCCAACGATCCTTGGGTAGATCCAACAGTAGGAGTCGGAGGTTTTAGTAACCTCGCGAGCATCGATCCAGTAAAGAGAGAAAGAAGCCACTCCGCCAGGGCGTATTATTACCCGGTGAAGAGTCGGAAGAGCCTTCATGTCCTCACCAATGCTATCGTTGAAAAGATTTTATTTGAAGAGAACTCGACAAAGGTCACTGGAGTCCAATACCGCTACGAGACTCAAACGAGAACCGCTTCCGCACGTAAAGAGGTCATCGTTGCTGCCGGTGCCTTACAATCACCGAAGCTACTCGAACTGTCCGGCGTTGGTAACGCTAGTCTTCTAGAGCGACATAATATCAAGGTGGTCAAACATCTGGAAGGAGTTGGAGAAAACCTCCAAGATCACCTTGCTTGTGATATTGTTTTCGAGGCAGCAGATGGCTTGGAAACGCTCGACGCTCTACAAGACCCTGAGGTGTTGGAGCAGTCTATGCAAGAGTTCATGGCCAACCATACAGGCTTGGTTACAACAAACGGAATTAATACGTATGCCTACATGCCGGTGGTTAAGTATCAATCGGGCAAAGGGTAAGTAAATTCCTCGCTTGATTCCCCTTTTTATTTTCGGATCTATGACCTACTAGTCCCCTGTCACATAATATATTCCTTGAGCCTAATCCAATATCGTAGACGAGAATTCCTGAAACAGATGCTCGATACGAACCGACCAACGGCAGGAAACCTCTCGGACAAAACTCAAGCTCAAGCTTTGGCTTATTATGATATCGCTGAAAGTACTCTACTTGACCCAAATGCATCATCAGGTGCTTACCTTACGGCGCTCGCAAACAACCCCAAGTCACCCGATCCTACCACGGGCGAACCCGCACCCCCTGTGACTGGAGGACATATCGACTTCGTCGCCATACTCGCTCAACCACTTTCCCGTGGAAGTGTTCACATCAAATCAAACGACTTGTCAGATGCTCCCATTATTGACCCACGGTACTTAACGAACCAGGTAGATGTTGAGGTTTTTGCAGAACATATGCATTATATCCAAACCCTTGCCACATCGCCGTCTTTGAACGGCATATTCAAACAGCCACTAAAGATCTCCCCTTCGGAAGCCTGTTTCGCGGATCTAGATGCCGCGAAGAAGTACCTTCGAGCCCGCGCTTCTTCGATGTGGCACCCCGCGGGAACATGCGCAATGCTTCCCGAGGACAAGGGGGGCGTTGTAGACAGCAGTCTTAAGGTGTACGGAGTAGAAAATCTCCGTGTTGTTGACTCAAGTGTTGTGCCGCTACTTCCTCCAGGTAACCTACAGTCTACGGTGTATGCACTTGCAGAAAAGGCAGCCGATCTGATAAAGATGCAGTACGGACTGAAGGCTACTTACTAACTAGAATAGAAAATGTTGGCCGGCGCTAATAAGCAGCAGTAAGTTGAGTCCAAATGCGACCAACACTATGATGAAGTCTCAAGAAATATGGAAAATGAGCGAAGAGAGAGTGAAAAACGTAAAGGGAGGAAAATAAAAGAAAAAAATAAGCAACATGAAAGAAAGCCTAAAAGAAAATGACAAAAAAGCTTGGACTCAGGATTCGACCTTCTAATCGATTGACCTGAACAGTTGGCCTGCCTGTCGCCCCTCATAGGGGTCGAACCTAAAGTCTTACGAAAAACTCCTCGAGGAATTATTTCTATCCCTACTTTCATTACCACTACACCACCGGCCATATTGGTTTCGCAGCGCCGATTAGGGGTGGGAGATTGGCTGCTTAAGGGGCTATTTAAGGCGACAGCGGGGTACGAGATGTTGCCTGGCAACCTCAACCAGCAAATGTACCTCACTCACAAAGCAAAATTTCCTTTTCCTGTTAATTTATTTCATGTCTACCTGCCTAAATTACATCTCCTAAGGTAGTTAACGAAGTTCACATGACCAAGTTACAGTACGGTTAGATGGATCGTAGCCATAACGAATAGCTTACGAACCACATTGATCACCTACATAAACTTAGCTCGGGTTCTAATGACAAGCTAATTTGATACTTAAGGGTAGTCTAGTTGACGAAACCCGAAGTGTAGTTATGATCAAACATAATATAATTTAGATTTGTAAGGCACATCAAGATCTTGTGGGTAACCACAAGTCCACCAAACTCAGACCTCGATCTTAACAGAATATATGCTACTTCGAATCGAGCTAAGGTTGGTTTTTTTTTGCCATAAATTATTCTTTAGACGTATTATTCAGGTACTTTAGCCTCCCCTTCACTACAACTTAGTAGTTGTGCTAGTACAAGGTCTCTGTCTCTTAAGCCAACTTAAATAGTTATCACATTGTAATCAGGTAGTCACTATGACAACTCCTAGAAGATGATTCTTCTTATACAGACAACTATTACAAAGCATTGGGCACTGAGTTTCAAAATTAATACTTGAAGTATCGCTAGACTAAGATGATGTAGTGCTTTAGAGCAAAATTAAGGGGTTCTATACCAAGCTAGGCAAGATTCTAATATATCATCGTAAATACGAAAAAGAAAGACCGGGTTTTAAATAATATCTCTTGGAAAATCATGTATTAGCCCTTATTGTAGAATTATAAAAAAGACACCGTAGTAGACATACACACTACTACCAAAGCCCATCTTTAATAAAACAATAGCAACACAGGAGATCGATTATGTTATTAAACTCTTAATAACAGGTAGAAGGTTAATTGTTTCTATTCTTAGTAATAATACACCTATTTTAATACGTGAGACATAAGAGTAAATGCCGAACTTGACTCACCCGTCTACATTCTCCTTTTCAGTATGTAGTGCCGTTAAGCTACTAATATGCTCTACGACAGGCTTCCTTCTCTCACCATATAAGCGTAGAGATAATCACTATAAGTCGAATAAATCATTATCCAAGCCCCCGAAAGACAAAGTCTCATGAAAATGAAGACCTTAACAATACTGCTGTATATTAAAACCCGGGGAATATAAAACTAGAAAGGGTTAATAGGCCAAGTACTTAAATAAAATATGCCTTATGGAGGGACCACCTGGCGAGCTAACCTATAATCAACACAGTCCGACCTGTCTTCGAGACACTCACATATACATACTCGTCATAGCAATACCGACCCTACTAGATCCACGATCCTCTTCACAAACCAAGCAACAAGCAACACCCCAAGTGATGATGGAATACTATATAGTCACCAAAGACACCGGCACAAATACAATCGACACCAAGCTAAAAAGTCTCGCCCTAAGAGCCAATATGCCGCGTTCAGCTAACACACGAATGTCGCAGCGCAACCCGTCCGACAGAACCTACTAATACCTATGACGAGCCAACGGGGGCGCGCCCAGGCGCCCCCCCCCTTCCCAACTCCGCATTATCTGTCTCGCGCCTCGAAAACGCGGCACCTGGCAAGAACACGCGGATGTCTAACCAGCCGGAGACTTGTCTCAGACAAAGTGTATCCACGAGGGACCAAAAGAGAAAATAAAAATAAAAATAAAGCTTGTTTTGCAAACTATCGTTCGGACGAGGGGTCCTCGTGGCGCCGGGGGCAAAAATAGCTTGAGTCATTGGCTGGCTGGCTGGCTGGCCGGCTGTCTCAAGCCCTCATGCGCCGTCGGTCTGGTCCGCAACACCGAGCTGCATCACCGCTTTCCATATCTACCTACGTAACCTACCCAACGTACTAAGCTACCTCCTAGGTTAGATACCTAACCCTATCGATATCTTGCGGGGGAATCATGTGCCCCCAGACCGAGACAGACACGCGCCGGCACTTTCGGGACGGACAATATAAGATCTGGCATTCTGGCCTAAATGCGATACGTCTGGTGTGATAGAATGTCTTTTAGCTAGTTCGCCTGGCGTAGATAGATAGATAGATATATAGATAGATAGGTAGTTAGGTAGGTATAATGCTGCCTTGCTTCGCGCTTCTGTCGGATCTCGGACTGCACGTCGTATAATCAGAAGTAAGTAATCAGCTCGATGGCGTATCTCAGAAGCTAGGTAGGTATGTATTTGCCTCTTCCAAGAAGCGTGGGAGGAGTCCCTTGGAGATCTAACGAGATAGCTCACCAGGCAGGTAGGGCTTGCTACGATTTATGATTAGACGTTGCTATGGCGTATTTGGTGGTCAGTTATATTACGTTATTAGGCTTTTTCTATCATTTTTCCTGTACACTTGAGCATGGTCAACGTCACCTGGGCTTAGATCTAGTCAAGTACTTATTATTAAGATATAGATACTGTGTGCGGAAAAGTGGCTTCCGTCGGACTTTTCACTCCCCAGCGCCTTACGCCAGAACGATAGTTAGTGGTGTAGGGCCTGGTGATAAATTACCTACATGATATCACATATAACAGGAGGCGAAGATGAAGACAATGGATTTGCCTTCCGACTGCTAGCGGGTTCGTAGGTTCCGATATCACCGGTAGATACCCGAGATGATCTACATAGCATCATGTCTTTGTCCTAGCCATCCAAAATGATAACATATATCATACAGGGACTTTAGGTCATCGCAGGTCGTACACAGATTCCCATAATTCATAGTCTGCTGTACGAACCTACGTCATTAGTAACCTGACAGTAGTAAACTATTGGGACTAGGCTTCTTTGTCATAGACAACCCATTCCGACCAGTCAGAACTCCGATGATGACCGCGTTGTGGGATTAGACGAACTGCTGGCTTATGTATCTCCAATCCTGATCCTGAATATCCCAAAAGCAAGCCTACGAACACCTAACCTAGCGTGATGGCGTTTCTACTCCATCTCTGTGTACCTGTGATGCTATCTACATTGCCAATCTGGGGAAAGGAAGCAGAAAAAAAAATGATAAGCCACAGATCAGAACGACCACTGGCAACAAGCAACGTGTCGAAAGGACTTCTTGGTGTGACACCCTTTTCTGAGAATACTCTATAAGCCGGTTACCCAAGGCGCGGCAAAGGCGTTTAGGATCTACTCTGGACGTCTCACGATAAGCTTGCAGAACTGAATTTTACGCAGGAACCGACGATAACCATAATATAATGTAGGTATATGTATAGCACGGTAGATGATGCGTAGCGGATTTAGGGGATGGCGTCAGCAGGCGCTTGCTTCCTAGGTTTCACCGCATCGAGAGCACCACCGTAATCAGGAATGCCTGGTCGTAAAAAGGATTCATAGTAACCAATGTCCTGTACTGGGTTTTTTAAGGGACCGCGCCATGTGGTAGTATATTCAGCTCGTAGGATTGGATGCGAGTAAGATAGGCAGCTAATATCTTCTAAACGGTCATGCTATCCTCAGAAGTTAAACTGGTATCGTAGACGCTCTTACGTGTGTTCTACGAGAGTTGGCTTAACCTTAGTTAGGAGACCAACCGCGAGTGGCGAATTCATAACGGTGATGGCTAGAACTGCGAAGCTCGGCTCCTTCGTAGCTGACATGGCAGCATGGCTCCATCCTATATGATACTAGACTCTTGGCTATCTGTCTGTCTGTCTGTCTGTCTGTGTAGTTCCAACTGCTGATAAAGGAATGTGTCTTCAGTGTCCTGGCTGGCGAAAGTCATGCCAATTTTGCTAGTCTACCAACAGTCACATTCGACAACGGCTTACGGAGTACCTAAGCAGCCTTGCCATATCATTCACCACTCGTATGGTAGTCCTTGAACGTCTGTCTATGGCGCGGCTAGCCAGTAGAAAAGCGACGCAGGATCCAACGTAACCCTCTTTCGGAGCCATTCAAAACTGACCATTAGCGTTGGAGTAGGTGGTTTACTCAAAGCGGTGTAGGTTAGCAATGGGTTCGTTGACAACCAATGAGATTTATCAACGAGTGTCAAATTTAGATGTGTGTATGTTGAAATAGAGCATAAGCGTGACAACATACTCTACGCTGTATGGCATAGATAAAGTAACCCATATGAACCGAGTCTCGAGATGGGGTCCAAGGAAGGATTGCGGTACATAATGTCAGCAAGCGTACCTAACGTAGTAACTCCTTTTGGAGAATTATCCTTTTGGAGGATACCCTACTGACCCTACTGGAGCGCCGTGCCGCACGGGCGCTTTCATTTCGTTGGAGTAGTTTACATGCAGATTCCCTCCGCATTTATTTACCAGATCGGATTCTACGGCAAAGCAAAGAATACTTTAGTTGTACGACCCAACATGTTGGGTAGTACCGAATCCTGTCCAAACGTACTCAAAAAGCGGCGCCGTCGAGCTGGATTGTGCCCTTACTGCAGCTACATTTTGATTGCGTCGCACACCAAAGGAGTAATAAAAAAAAAAAACTTAGGCAAGCGTAGAATCGTGTTGGTTTTGAGCATCGACCGAGGCCTACTTACACCAAAGACGGGAGGATCGTAGTGCTTAGGCTAGACGATACTTTCGTAGAAATGCTCGTTTACTGATTCGCCAGCTTCAACCGCGCCCGGGAGGATCCCGCGATCTCGCCGCCTTCGTAAACTAATCCCAACCCTAATTTAATGACGGCATGGCCGGGGTTTGCTGCGCCTCTGTGTCCATGCAATCCCATCTCGACGATAGATGGCGACCTCAATTCTCCGAGCTCTGCAAACCCCACTCCCTTCGGTCATGTCGATTTAGCAGTTTGGCAGCTTTATGATCCTTTCGAAGTTTGTCGAGAGCTGGCTGCCTGAGGTAAGATATGAATGATATGCTCATCAGGGTCATGAGTCTGAGACGTCCTATCGTTATAGACATGTGTTCGGAGAATCCGCCTCAACAATATCGCGTGGGGGAGGAGGCACAGCTAAGCTACCTACTCATGGGATTCTCGGGTGGGATGATTCATATCTACAACTTGCAAGGCCCTCCTCTCGAACCGCGTGTTTGTGGCGGGTAGTGGTAGAAGGTAAAATATTATCGGCGATAGGCCATGCTGCTGATCGAAAACGGTTGTACGCGTGTAAATGTCTGACATCTGAGACACGTTGGTTCTTACTCGGAGAGCGAGTCTCAAACGGTTAATCCCAAACTGTATATGCTATTCGGCGCGTTTAACAGAGCGGTATGCTTCTGCCGTAAATTCTGCGCTCGAATGTTAATACTCGAATCGAGGAATCTGTAGCTTCTATCGCGCAGCGTTCAGTCCCGTGTACCTGCATTGCTGCGGAGGTGATGCGGATGTGACCTAGGTCGTACAACCCTGAACAAGTAGCTCATTATCATCGTGGCGATAGTAGCGCATCATCGATACATTACTTCGGGTAAAGTGTTGTCCTTCACCTGGCCGATAACACTTGGCGAGATGTTACATTAGGAAGGTCGCGTAGCTACCATTGAGTTGGAATAACTGATTCCCATCGGCTCTTAGCTGAGGGCAATGTGACAAGCATTAACGACGAGCGTAGGAGTTACACGTGGGATAGAAAAGCAAATTCGGTGATAATTATCTACAGCCGAAAGCGGCATAGAAAATTCAGTTAATGCTTCCTTCGAACCAAACCAAACTCGTAGCTGGTTTGTCTACCAACACCATTCGTTCGGATGGCTCACTCATACTGTAGTAGAATGAGAGCACATACACACACACTAGTTGACGAAGAGCATAGTATGTATGTAGGGGTGATGATAAGACCGAAACGTCGACAATAAACGTCGTGGTCGCTAATCTAAAAGGGAATAAACAGACCATTCGGTGTTTAGGCGGTGTGGTTTATCCATGCTGTTACATGTGCAACTTGCATTGTTTCTAGGCGGTCGGGCTAGCCTGCGAGGCTCTGTTCGCCTTGTTACTCGGCCTGCCCGTTAACAAGTTTGATTTGACCAGCCCTTGCTAGTTATGTGAAAAATTTGGAGGGTCTTCTCACGATGAACCATGATAAACCCCACGAGATTAGATCTCCGTATACCCGTTCGCCCGTCATCCGTCGCGGACTCGCGGCCCCACGGAGATGTCAGAAGCTTATTGTTTGCTCTGCCCTGCCCTGCCCATGCCGTAGGCCGTTGTGCGGGAGATGAAGATCTTCCTTCTTCCTACTATTAGACCCTGGCGGCACTTGCCGAGTTCATCGCATAGACTTTTAGTCTTTTGAAGAGAGAATTAAACAAAGAGGCTTGCTGGCACTTGGGCCAAGATCATCGTAAGCAAGATCGACATATCCGCAAGATGGCGCGGGAAAACGTGGCGTTTGCTTTTGGATTAAATGAAGTTCCGGGCTCTGTCATGGGATCTCGCCCGCGCCAGCTAATAACCAACTAAGCGTTATTCTGACCGGATACAATTGGGTAAGAGTCTTAAGTACGGTATTATGACTGTGGACTGTGGACTGTGGACTGTGGACTGTGGACTATGGACCGTGGATTATGGACCGTGGGCTCTGGGCTCTGGGCTCTGGGCTCTACCTGGCTTGTGGCTCTCCCGTATACGTTGTAGTCAATGTTCGGGCCGCATATTTACGGTGAACGAACTCATGTTCATGCGAACTCGAGGTGGAGAACTGCACAGGTAATAGTCTCCGACGGATACGACTTGAGAGATGCCCCGGTGAGTCTAGAAGACCCATTTAGAAGACCCACGAACATTCCCAATTAGTCCAAGGTGTCAAAGGTGAGCAAAGTTGGGTCGGCTCATGATTGGAATATTCCATCGTAGGTTTTGGAAGTATCCGTGCCTATGGCTCTGGGACGATAGAACTGCATATTCGGGTTAGGTAATTTTAACCACTAACACCGCGCCCCAGTTTTGCTACGTAACACAAACTTAAACGGTTAGAAAAGAATTAAAAAGGGTAATAAATAATGGAGTCTCGAATTTCGAGGCGGGTTGTCCGCTATGCACCGATAACCGGGGGGAGCATCATCATAGTGCTTGTCATGGACTCATAGACTCATGGCCCGTCATGACCTTGTCGTAGCTACTACTTTGCTCGCCTCGTTTAAGGATAACGATAGCTTTAGCTTCAAATGCGTGCCACCGTGGTTGTACATATGTATGTATGCCCTAATGCCAGTATATTTGTTGTAGTTGGCATGGCTGGTAATGGTTTAGCAGCATAACAACAGCCTAGTAGGTACCTAACCTACCTAATGGGTCTTGGGTCTTGTGCAATAGTGTACTAGGCCTATAGTATACATAATGGTTGGCAGGAAGTGGGGGACGCTTAACGACAAACGGGGTCGGCTCTTCTGAAACGTAAGAAGCATTCGAGAAAGAAAGAGCGGAACGTTGCCAATTGGGCCGGGACCTGCATTGGCGGGGCCAAATATCGACGGGGAAGTCAGGATAGACCGCTGCCTTGCGTTCTAGTGTAGGTTAGGTACTAGGTTAGGTTAGTTGGTACCTAACACTCACTATGCGGATTGCCCACGTGTTGTACCTATCGCTATTAGTGGTACTCACCTCAGATATGGCTGGTACACGTATCTCCATAGGAAACCCCCCGGCGTTGGCTCTTTAGCTGTCGTACACTAATAATACTAGTACAATACCTTTTCCTACTGGTCTCTGCGGAGTACATGACCCTAAAATGTATTAAACCATCTCGCTGTACAATATCCACTAGGTACGTGCTAGTACCTAATGTATGTACATCAGTTTCAATGGATCATGTTCCGCGGCGGGCAGTTTGTTATTGAGGGGCTTCCAACGGTCGCCCTTCAAGGGCAGGGCCCCTCAAGGGTTCTCAGATCTATGTTGGTATCTGTGTTGGTAAAGCTGGTAGCGGCGCAGCGCGCATTGGCGAAGCTGGTTTAATTCTCTTTTTGACCATAAACTATCACCTTGGCAAATACTACCTATTAGCGGTAGATTTGAGGCTCGTTTATGATTGCTTCGTATATTACCTAGCTCTTCTATTATTGTACGCTATGGTCACTATGCTGTGATGCGGTGACGCTGTGGTCAATTGTAGCTACTAGTCGCCGTTGGCGCACGGAGTTTCCATGTGTCAGATAGTGTATGCATCTGTGTATGTAGTTTGACATCTCGCATCAAGATCACGGCTAAGTATTGCGAAACCGCATGTCAGACGCTTATTTCAAGGGCCCCTCGGCTTACCAGAAACTTATGGAAAGCGTGATGATCAAATGTTGATGTTTGGAGATTCACTTCTTTAATGCAAATATTCTTTTCTTACCACTTTTCCCTTGTAAATGATACGTCGAAGGCCCGATTGAGAAACAACTTTCATCTGGGGGGCCTGGCACGTTGCCAAGTACTAGAACATATATATGCCCGCCTTTCTGCCACGCAGGTATTCGAGCCGGTATCGATACTTATTGGTCGAAAATAAGCCGGTGAAGAAGCCAAGAACATGAGAGAAACCGTCAAGATCTTCCAGAATCACACCTGCTATAGCATGTTGCAAGGTTCCCGGTTCGAGGCTAAACTAAATGGGTGCCTTATTTCGAATTGGCATATGAATGGGTGGAATCAAGGGAGACCTGGTCTTCATACTAGGTATCTCGCGAATCTGGGGGAAGTGGTTTGGAGGAACCGGCACTGTTCCGCTTCTGGTCCTTGTCGCCGCCTATAAAAGCGCCAATTCCGCCAACGGGTGCAGGAAGCGGCTCCTTGTCCAAACGGCCCGTGGACCATCTACGGTTCATCTATGGCTTCTTGACAGGGAGCTAAGAACCATGAGAAATTCGGTAATCTCGTATATAGTACACTAGATGAACACGTGAAATCGCGTGTATTAGCAAGTCACTAGGTTGACCGAAGGGAGGACTATATGTGAAAACGTAATTAGATGCTTCGCTTTACTATATTCTGCTGATGAAATAGTAGGTTGCTGCCCGGGTGACAACTGACGATAGCTTCCAGGGCTTGAGACTTCGCATGATGATTGTCTGTCATATTAGTGTTTTGGTATCGTACGTTCCCAGGGCTTTGGGTCCGGCATGAGCGAAATGTTACCACTGAGAATGGATCAGAATGGATCAGCCCATGTTGATGGGACGCATCGTCCTAGAACGCACTCGGGCAAACTTTTAGTTTATATGTATGTATGTGGTGGTTGAGCTAGGGAAGATTCCTGCTTTGAGCGGATATGCTGAATGAAGATTGCCACTCTTGTTCTCCAAATATTCCCTCATTACGGATTTCCTACCTGGTTAAGAATATTGGGATAGCACGGGCCTCTATATACTACTGTCATTTATCAAGTACCATGAGAAGCTCTAAGCTTTTTTTGATGGCGAATTGATGTTCTGGACCGGTTCCGCGATATGGTTTTCGTCGCTGACACTGGGTAACACGAAGTACGCGAACTGTTTAGACCAGCCTTTCGGGTTTTTGATATGTGGAAGAACTCGGAGAACTGCTAAGAGGATTACGGCATACTGAGGGTTGTATGTGTATGTATGTATGTATGTATGTATGTATGACCTAAACTGTGGTGGTCGATCCTCTATCTTTATCTAGGTACCTATGTAGGAGATAGATAGCTAATAAGTTGATGTAAATAGTGTATGTTATGTAGTATGTAGTAGTGTATGTAGTTGAGATCACATTTGGGGTCGTTTCTTTTTCCCGGTACCTTTCATCTCCAACTGTCAGATTATCTTAAGCTCCGGATCAATTACCTGCTTGCATACCGACTTGCCATGCTTTACTCAGTAAAGTAATAATATGCCGCTGATGCATCGTTCCTGCAGGACGAATCTGCAGGCACAAATTTGGCATGCAAGGTACTGGTCGATGAATAGGCCGAGAGAAATGCGATTGGTGTATGTAAAGAAGTTGTAGAGAAGTTGTAGTAAAGTATAGATGTACCTCACAACATTCAATACTTCCATCCGTTTTCTATCATCTATCAACGGACCCGGACAAGCTATCCTGACTACCTATCCTGACTACCTATCCTGACTATCCTGACATATTCTAGTTTCCAGCACTGTGGGAGCCGGGTAACAGGCCGCATAATGGGAGGCAAATTAACTATGAGGGCTCTTGCCTGGGGTCCTGTCGAGCCGGAAGACTTCCACGGAACTGTTATGGATACCTTGTAAAGTCGGAAGTCCCAGCGAGCTGTCTAGGCATTCTGGCGGTGGAATAATTGTCTGAACCCTGATAAAGCTTCCTGATTTGGGACTCTAATCCGATAAAACACCGCTCCACCGCTATGTTAGTACGACGTAGCATACCTAGAACAACAGCACTGACGATATGGGTCATAGTAATGCATGCCTGTACAGTACATAACCCATGTACTAACATGTGTATGTAGGTACGTATGTGTCTGCGTAAAGTTATGTATATGTGTATGTATGATGTATGGATGTATTCCTACCTAGGTTTGTTCAGAAACGCAATCTCTAATGCAATGCTAGTGCCAATGCATTGGCAAATGCACTAATATGCACGGCAAAATAATGAAACAAGCGATGGATGTTCTGATGATACCCAAACAGCTCTCTCTGGACTGCGATAGCACGTAAGAATATGCACAATACCTACCAATGCAGAGTTGTGCTCCTTGACACAGCCCCCCAGAGAATCGATAATCCTTAACGCCCGTATACGTACTCTATGTACATACAACATGCCTACGCTGATACAGAGTACACTTCCGTACGCTAGGAAGGGTAGCAAGGTAATGGTGCAATAGGCGAGCGTATCACCAATATTGCGATGCCGCTTCTAAGGTGCGCTATGATAGAAGCCGCTTTTAATGTTCGTTCGAACGGAAACTGCATCATGCGTGACAGCAGTGGGCACGTTGTTTGAAGATCCGAAAAGTTGGTATCAACTCACGTAAAAGATTAAGGTACGAATGGCGTTCTGATGCAAACTGGTGGAGATGATGTTTGTGGACTTACACGAGGAGACCACGTTTGAGCCGTTGCGGTGCGGACGGGCTAAAAAAGAAAAGTAACTTGATGTTCCTTTTTTGATTTATTTCGATTTATTTCGATTTTTAATTTTCAATCTTTTCTGTTTTCTGTAGTGGTTCCGAGGCCGAACCGTGTGTGGAAGGTGCTGTATAGAGAAACGGCTTCGGGATCCAATGACTGCATTGGAAGATCCCGAAGTACGAAAAAGGCAGGAAGGACTTGCCTTCGGTGGTGATGACGGAGTCTCGTAACGGCCATATTACTTCCAAGATTTTTCTGCAAGTTAACAAAGTTAAAAAAAGAAACTAAGAAAAAGAAGCTTATTTCTTTCCCACCTATTCCCGCTTGCCGCCTGATAACCTAACGCCCGTTGCTTCGTTGATTACTAGTAACATTAAGTCACTTCAAGTCACCTCAAGTCACCTCAACTCGTCACGTCCGTCCTTCCGGTTCATCACGATGCCGTACTTTGGTTTCATCAACATCTAATCTAACATAGAACCCTATAAAACTATCGAGTCCAGTCGTGTTAACGCTATGCACATAGAACGCTTCCACTACGTCGGTGCAAAGAACCGACCCATCGGATCCTCGATCACATCGACAAGATGTGAAATGTGGGGTGTAATCTCATGTAACAGAATGTTCGCCGAGTTGACCGTTGACCATTGACCATTGTGACGAATGTTCTCTCTCGGAATAAGCCTACGGCTGGTATCAGCCAACCCCATCTTGTGATTCCTGTGATACACCGAAGAGAAGGAGAAGAAAAATATCCAAGCACGTTCCATAAACAGAAGGCCTCAACGTGATTTGATAGATACCGTATCATCGGCGTCTCTAGCCTCTTCTCTCTGGATGAATAGGTTGCATCTAATAGTGAACCGATGGATAGTGCTTGCATATCAGGAACGCGCGCGTTTTGGAGGATTTGTCCACTCACACACGAACATTCGGGGGCTAATCCTATGTTTCCAATTCCAATCGATGCAACCGCTTTTAGCAGAGAAATTGTGTGAACATTTACTTCATCACAAGCTAATCTGGGGACAATCTGCCAATGCGAGCCCAGCTTAGGCAAAACACACACATCATTGGTCTTGATTTACTGGAACTACTTCACACCAAAACATATGGATTGGCATCTAGGTATATCCAATACGATGCCTGATGCCCGACACTGTTGTATTACGCACGCGATGGCAGGCTGCCTCTTACTGCATGCTTACCACGCTCACCTCACCTAGATGAATTCTTCATCGAGCAGTTCACAGCCTATTAGTGAAATCCAATCATCGGTAGTTTGCGAAATTTTCAATTGCGGAACGCTTGTTTGGCTGCATCTTGGGTTTCTGCAGAAACCCAGCATTGTGGTGTCGATGGGAGGTTATCCCGGCGGTCAACGTCATTGCCATGACGAGCTGTGATTGTCTACACTGTATGTACATAGTCTGTTTGCCCGTCCCGAGAAATACATGGCTTCATAGCCTTTTCATACATAGGTAGCCTTTCAAATAGCTATCGGCTATCGTTCCGAATTCTATGGAGCATCTGATACCAAGCCTTCCGTGATCCAATCGTCAAGTCCAAGAGGCTGTCCGAGGCTTAATTATAAGCGCAGTCTTTCTCGTGAAGGCGCCGAATGACGAATGTGATCCATAGCGCGACGCCTGGCCATTCGTACCTGCATTCCATCACGTCGTTCTACTGGATGGGCACCATGGGCTGGCGCAGAGGACTCCGCGTCGCGCGCAGGCTGGACGGCGTTCAGCGACTGGCTGTGCAATGTTGCAGCCGAACACAACCACCACCGACTTGGTGCTTTGGCAAAAAAGGACGAATTATGCAAATTGTGTGGCTCGCTTCCTCGTGTGGTCCAGCGGTCAAACCGACCTATCACAGGTGGCAGTTCACTATTGTACAATACAAATACATGCGACGTACGGATTAGATATGCATGATCCAACCATCCAAGAAAATCCTGAGAAAAAAACTTGTGCAGAGTACCATCCACGACAATCAATTCCCTAAACAGCTCTAGAAGCAATGGGGAAGGCCGCCGAGATACTACTGTATGGGCATCGTCTCACTTATCTGTTCGTTAGGTGTATTAATTATGCATCATGTAATTAATGCTTTGCGTACACTATCTATCTATGTATCAGACGTATACTTTATGTACATGTAGATATGTACAAGCCGTTTAAATATTTATATGTACCTCTTGGCAAATATATAGAGGGCTTTAGATTATGACGAATTATGTACACGAATAACGTCTGAGATAACGACAAAAGATGGCTAACCCGATACTTCACCGTATATTGGTTATCTTAGAATTTACATAATACTTCAAAAGAAGATGCTCCAAAAGAAGAGCCAACAATCCCATGTTTAGCTGTCGAATGCAGCTCTACTATGTACGTATGTACGCTTGATACTAGGTCGGGTTTGGGAGTCCGTATCGTTCTCTGAACGGTGCTAGGTGATATGCAAGGTGTCGTATGCTTGCGCATGCGTTATGTACAAACCAACGGAGTTTAAAGGTGTATAGGTACACTATGTACGCTATGCAATACTAGACAGGTATACGACCAGTCGGACAAGGTTTCTGCTGTCCGTCGATAAAAAGAGAGAAGAGGACATAACATGAGAGCATAACATAAGATACATGGGACATAACATAATGTACCCATCAATACGCGGTACCTCTCCCTCCTCTAGTGTCGTCCAGATTTAGAATCGCTCGGTGGCTGCGCCCACATAGTACCAGTCGACATACCCACTCATCTCATGTTTCCGTTTTTGCCCCAGACATGCAGTAGACAAGGTTGGCCAGTGGTAACGACCCAGGCCGACCAGGACCATCTTTAGACCCCCTTGTCAGCTTCCCCAAGTGAGACATACATGGGTGACCTTGAGTTGAGTGGGCTCCCTATGGGTCTCCCATTCCACCCGCAGGCCCTCCAGTGCCTATCGATGGGCTCTTTTATCTGGTGTAGATGATCTGGGCGGGCTTCGACTATTTTACATTATCCTCTACAAGGTTCGCTTCAACCACGTTCATTACTCTCTTACCTAGTCCGTGATCGACATATCAGTCGACTTAGGTTGTCTTCTATTTCTTCATAACCCTATCGGTTCTCTTGTTTCTTCCGTGACTCGACTTTTTGGAATCGTTCGATCACTCCTCGAACTTCCTGCCCTTCTTTAAGTATACAGCAAAGTCACATATCCTATCCTCTCCCAAGCCAGTCTGCTTGACGATAATATCCGGGAGTTCCAAGTCGAGGACAGGTTCATGTACAGCAGCATATACATCGAGTCATAAGCAACTAGATGGTCTTTGATATACATCGGGACCGTTCATTCATTCAGACATCCAAGAACCGAAACCACCATCTTTAGGCCAACCGCCCACCAAACGTACCTATTGTACAATATAACTACACCAATATACTTAATATATAAACGAAACGAGACACGGCAACACTCTAGAGAGTCATCAGCAAACGTAACCAAATTCGGTAACAGGTCAGTTCCTTAGAGGATCAAGAAGGTCACCGTCCGCAAAGACTGACAGGAGGTAAATCAGTCACGACAATGGACCCAAGTATGATGAGCTCGCAGATGGGACCAACACCCTTCTTTTACTATACGCCAGACCCCAACCCAGAGAACCGGCATCACGGCCACTTCAGTCAGCAGCCAGGGTTTCAACAGATGCAGCAACAGCAGGTATTCCCTATTGTACCTACGTTGCCATCGACGCCGATCTACTCGAGGCCGAATTCGTCTTGCTCGCAACAACCTCTACAGGCTAAGGTATTCGGTGCCGTTCCTAGTAATATGACACCTATGGCGTCGCCACAGGCCATACATCGACCAGCTATTATGCTGCAAAACCAACCTATGAAGTTGGCGCTAGAGACTGAGCTTTGCGATCATGATGGCTTCTATTACCCGGCTACACCGCCCTTGTCAACATCGGGCAGCTCAATGGGCAGCCCATGCAACACAAACGACATGCTAGCCACACCGCTGAACCCCATGTTCTCTGGGCTAGATGGACTTGACGGATGCGAGATGGTGAAGCCCGAGGTTGAGACAATGCCGGAGAGCTTGGAGAATTTGGATTGGGCCAACTGCGGCTCACCTCCATTAACACCTGGTAGGTCCTTATTTCTTTTTTTGAATTTTAAGTTTTGGACGGGATCTACTTCGTAGGTAGTTGCTCGAATTTGACAACCGAATGAGTTGTTTAAAACCGACTTCTAAAAATACGAACTGAGAACTGCGAAGATGTAATTGAGTTTCGGGGCGGGTTGGCGGGGCTTGGATTGGAATTCACCGCTTATCTTGCCTATCTTTTAAGCCTAGGGGACATTTGGTTGCTAACTTTAATTTTTTTCTGCCCTTACAGTTTATCTCCAATCGCAATCCACACAGGCACCTTCAGTCAATTCTAGCTTCTCAAGCGATCACCTTTCGCCTACTTCCTGCCCTTCGTTATCGCCGTCTCCTTCACCATATGCACGATCTGTTGCATCGGAACAAGACATTGATTTTTGCGACCCTCGGAATCTAACTGTTGGCGGTGTGTCGAACCCCACTCTATCGTCCGAGTTCACAGCCCCTGTCGCATTAGAAGAATTCAGGGGTGACGTTCTCCAAAAACAATCGCTCCCTGATAACTTCAACTTCAACACTGAGCTTCAACACGAACTTCCAACTTTCGAGGATATCTCAGATTTGGAATCCGAAGACGACTTTGTAAACCGCCTAGTTAACATCAGTGAGCAATCCGCTGATTTGAAGAGACCGCGTTCTGGTACTTGCTCTACAACCCTATCTTTGGGTCACGAGTCCTTCTTCGCGGAGAGTGATTTCGACACCGAGGACACAGCAGTTTCTGGTCTTTCTAGTCCTGCTAGCTCGTCGGAGTGCGAATCGCACAAGGATAAGAAATTAAAGAAGTCGAAGAAGGAATCGCGCAAATCAGTTCCCGCCATGAACGTCGCTGCTGATTCCAGCTCCGGTCAGAGCGACGAGCAGCAGCAACAGCAGTCAGCTCAGAATGATACCACGCAAGCAAGCAGCAATGCAGGATCATCATCAGGATCAAGCGCACCCACTACTCTTCCAGCCCCACCAAACCGCCGAGGCCGCAAGCAATCATTAACTGAGGACCCGAGCAAGACTTTTGTTTGCGAGCTATGCAACCGCCGCTTCCGCCGACAAGAACACCTGAAGCGCCACTACCGTTCTCTGCACACGCAAGAGAAGCCCTTTGAATGCCACGAGTGCGGGAAGAAGTTCTCCCGAAGTGACAACCTATCTCAGCACGCGCGAACTCACGGTAGCGGCGCTATCGTCATGAATCTCATTGATGGTAGCGAAGAGGGACTCGAAATGATGCCGTCTGGGGAGTCGGACTACTCTAATTACGGAAAGGTGCTTTTCCAAGTCGCGTCCGAGGTTCCCGGTAGCGCTAGCGACTTATCATCAGACGAATCTACCAGTGAGAGCCAGGGCAAGAAGAAGCGCAAGCGATCTGAGTAAATCAACCAAATTCCTCGGGAAGGATTGAGATCAGCTTTACACGCCTTGAAGATCGATAGGAGATCTCGGCGTACGCCCATTAATGACATAATGACTTTCACACATTCGACCGATTCCCCCCAGCGCATTCATGGATCTGGTCTCAAGGCCTAGGTAGAGAGGACTACAAAAGTTGCACTTTGATTTTTCAGCATCGACTTGTCTTCTTGTACCATTATTGTGAAAACATTTTTTCTTCCAATCATGACGACTATTTAAAAAAGCTCAAGGGAGCGGCTACGACAGCCTTCAAGGGATACAAGGGTTTTGGTGATGAGGCGCGAACGGGGGGGGGCATTTTTGATAAAACCATACAGAGGCGGAATTTGCCATGGAAAGCAATGCTATACACTATTTTCGGCGGCTTATAATTCTCTACGCTCGTTGTAATCTCTACAGCGGGGCGGTGCAGAGCAGCCGTCCATCGCGGTAGGACACGATCAGTGAGAGGGAGGAGGAACCAGAGGATGATGTTCGAAGGGGGCCCTTCACTGAAATCGCTCTTCGTGTGTCTAATTTCTACCTGTTATTCAGTTTATTTCCCGACTTCGTTTATTGCGACGGCTTTCGTGGCAGTGCTGGTCACAAGAAGATAGCTTTGAGCAGGAACCTATGTACAGATAGGAAATTAAATCTAGCAATGGATTTTGTCGCCAGTAATTAATATGTCTTGAATTCAATGTGTGTTTGTGATAATTCTAGTTCCTATTGTTTTGTTTACCTAGTAGAATAAAGTGTACCAGTAGAGAGGTGCTTATCGTATATGGATGTATTCAACGTTGAAGGTTTCGGGACAAGTTCTTTTGTGTAACAAGTACCTAATCTATCTACCTATCTACTTCGATACATAAGGTAGGTAGGTGTGGACCTACATACATCAATGTTGTGTCATTTGGTAACTCAAGTCCGACAATTGGCCCGCGAGCGGATACGGTCCGTTTTTCAAAACCCGAAAGCAAGAAAAAAAAATATGAATAACGTACGCGCGTAACGGAGGGGCTTATGTTTACTACTAACTATTAGAACGTTTTTAGTCGATTAATTATCTCTGACTATCTCTCTTCCGATGTCTGCTGATACAAAATCAGGTTCTTAAAATTCTAGTTTCTAGACTTTTAACAAATCCGAAACCCCGCTAAGCCGACACCGTCTGAGGAACTATCCGCATAGGTAGATTAGCATAGATTCGCTTATTAGCTTATTAGCTTTCTAATGCGGATATCTATAGTGTATACAATACTAGACTATGTCTAACCCTATCAAAGCTAGCAATCAAGCCATAGCTCAAAGGTCCAGAGCCGCTATTCTTAAATATCTTATGAAGTCATAACACGCCGAGATCAGCTGAGATATAGCGAGATATAGCGAGATATAGCGAAGAAAAGTGAGGCAATCGTGCCACACTGATGTCGCGATAGTCGAGATTTGTTTCCGCTTCGCCTAGTACAGAGACCCTGGTACGGAAAACTTGGTACAGGGAGAAATGACTCCCTGTTAGGCCGGTGGACTATTCGATTTCTTTTCTATTTCTCCGAAATTGATAGCTGTCAGGCCTTTGCAATTACCGAATACCCATGCCATGGCAACAGACGGACCCCTACACGTTGTCGCGCTGGTCTCCGGGGGGAAGGATAGCTTCTACTCCATTCTCCACTGCCTGGCGAATGGGCACCGCGTCGTAGCTCTAGCTAACCTCCACCCGCCGCCTAGAGTCATCAATGCTAGTAGTTGTAGCTATAGCAGAGATGTCAATATTTCAAGAAGCGCAGGCAGAACTGAAGCTGAAGTCGTAACTAAGGCCGATGCCGGCAGCACTACTACTACTACTGCTACCATACGGATTTCTCCCGGCGTGGATCAACACCCCCAGCACTCTTCATGCTCTACTTCATGCTCGGCACCGGAAATAGACCATAGTGGCAACGAGGAAGAAGATGAGGCCGACCTGAATAGTTTCATGTACCAGACCGTGGGTCATCAAGTCATCCCATTGTATGCACAGGCCACGAGACTACCTCTATTTCGCCGACCTATCCTGGGAACAGCGGTGGACCATGGCATAAGCTACCAGGACCCTGATGGCCACCGCGAAGACGAGGATGAGACAGAGTCCCTTGTCCCGCTATTGCGTGCTGTTCTCGAGGCCCACCCGGATGTCAACGCCCTGTGTACAGGCGCTATACTATCGACGTACCAGCGAACCCGCGTCGAATCCGTTGCTCTGAGGCTCGGCCTGGTGCCGCTGGCCTATCTATGGCAATTCCCTGAACTTCCATTGCCCTTTGCCGCTACAGATAGTCAAGCTGTAGGTACCGATAAGAACGATGACGCGCAGCTGCTCCGCGATATGGCAGCCGCAGGGCTGGAGGCCCGTATCGTGAAGGTGGCTAGCGCTGGCTTGGGAGAGGAATTCTTATGGGAAAATGTGGCAAGCGAGTCCGCCGTGTCTCGCATCCGCCGCGCGCTCCGCCGCTTTGGGGGCGACGGGGGACGGGGTGCCGTCTTAGGAGAGGGCGGCGAGTTTGAGACACTTGTCGTAGACGGCCCGTCGGTGCTGTTTAAGGGTCGAGTAGTAGTTGATGAAGGTGACAAAAGAATAGTACGCGAAGGTGGTGGAAGCGCTTGGCTAAGCATTCGTAAGGCTAAGGTCGAGATGAAGTCGGATTTGGATGCATCATCTCAGATAGATAGTTACGGTGTTCGTATCCCAGACCTGCTCGATTTGGAATTCAAGACTGTTCTCGAGTCGCTGCATAACGAGGGCAAGCTGGGGTATGATCATAGCGGGGGAGTATCTCAGACATTGCTGTCACCTACATCGAGCTTGTCTCGGTATAAGCACACCGAGTCTAGTAGCAATGATTGGTACTTTGTTGGAAATTCGGGGGCCATTGAAGATCAGACAGCTAGGATCGTTGACGAGGTTCGTCGACGGCTAGGCGACCATGTCCTACCGTCAACAGCAATTGTCAGTTCCGTCATCGTGTTACGGCGTATGGCAGACTTTCCGACCGTTAACAAGCTCTACGGTGCCCTGTTCCGTGAACCAAACCCGCCTGCTCGAGTAACTATCTCATGTGGGGATTTGATGTTACCTCGAGGCACCGACATAGCTGTTCTTCTCACCGTTCAGCCTCATTTGCAGCGAAATGAAAGACGTGGTTTGCACGTCCAGTCGCGGTCGTACTGGGCACCAGCCAACATTGGCCCATACAGCCAGGCGGTCACGTATCCCCTGCTTAGGAGCGACGAGGGTCAGAATAACGATGCCCAAAACTCAGAAATGCCTCTTGCGGTGTCCATCGCGGGTCAGATACCCTTGGTACCCGCCTCCATGACCCTGCCTCCGATACGGAAAGATGGTAGCAGTAGCCTCGCATTGCAAATAACCCTAGCGCTGCAGCACCTCTGGCGTGTTGGCGGTGAGATGCAGGTCCAATGGTGGAGCGGCGCCGTGGCATACTTCCCGCGCTCGGCCCTCCGCTCGGAAGCGAGACACAGTGCCCTGCTCGCTTCTGCGGCGTGGAACGCAGCGCACGTGGCATCCTCTAGTCTGTCGACAGACGCGGTAGAGGAGCCGGACCCGTGGGATCGAAAGTACAATCCTGCGTATATGACATATGGTAATAGTAGCGACGATACCGCTTCGAGACCGAGTCTTCCTGATTGGGAGGTCTTGAAGGATTTCGACGCAGATGCAGATGCAGATGCAGATGCAGATGCTGACGCTGAAGATGGGAAGATTCCCCACAGACCACTACCGTTCGTCTTCTCCGCTGAGGTCGAAGAGCTGCCGCGTTCGGCTGGTGTGGAGTGGCATGCGCATCTGGGATTCGCGAATGTGGACGCCGGATCTATCCGGTTGTATGCCTTTGGCGGTGGAGGGACCCCGGAAGATCCCCTCTTGCACCACGTCGTTGTCGAGTCCCCCTCAGGTGACGTGTTTGTCCAGACAGCCGCTGCTTGCCAGGCAATTGAAGGACCTATCTCGGCTCTACCCCTCACTAATGCGGTGGACTTTGAGAACATAGTGGACCATTATGCAGTAGTTGTTAAGAGGTCTCTACTCGAACTACTGGCAGGTTTAGAGCCCGATGATTCTGTTGTAGTCGTACCAACACCGAAATTCACATATGTCGACCCCGAAGCATTTAAGTTTCCTGAGGATATGGGAGCTTGGTTAAGTAAGGGCGCGATAATACCTTGTAGGTCTCTATGGGATTCACAAGGTCGTCGGTTGAATATGGTGTCTATATTCGAAACTAGGTGGTCTAAAGTACGTTAGGGGCTTTAGATACAAGTGATAGAAGGAAAGATGAAGAAAAGAGATTTCGTACGGGACATAGCCCGTCCTGTCTACATGTGTTATAGATAGCTGATGAGTATTCTCTTGTAGAAATCTACACGATGAACATATATTTATTGGTATATACTATTCAGAATACCGTCCGTAATATTATCCAATTGCCCGTACTATAATCATCAACCAAGTAAATCGTTATCATATCGAAGGCATGAATACTCAAAAAACCAATGCCCAAAACTTCATCGAACTCCCCTCCTCTGCTGCAGCGCAGGCGCCAGCCCTTTCCAAAAATCACATCTTTCCCGCTGATCGTCCGGCACCGTCTCCATCGAGAAATTGCCCACTTGCATGAGTAATCTCTCACCACCACCACCACCAGCAGTACCATTACCATTACCATTACCATCCCCGCCCCCCTCCGCATCCCACAACTCCCACACCGGAGCCCCGGGCGTCCGCAACGTAGACGGATCCAAAGTCCGCACAAACGAGATCCAGTAGTCCATAACCCACGGCACCACAGCCGCAGCCTCGCCATAATAACTCGCCGGCCCACGCCCCGGCCCCCGCTGGCTATCCGGCCCAAACACAGCCCACGACTCCCATATATGCGGCACGCCGAGCCCCAGCGCCGCGTTCATCGCGTCGTAGACGTCGTACCGGTAGCTCCACGCGCGCCGGGCGTTGTTCCGGCGCCGGGTATACGATGTCAGTAGGGTGTTCGTCGGGCAGATGAATGTGGCTTCGCCGTAGGCTGTTGCCGCGGAGGGGAACCAGGGCTCGTGGAGGGGCAGGGCGGCTTGCTGCGGGTATTTGGAGGAGGAGTTGCTGGCTTGGGCGGAGGAGAGGCGCGGGTAGTTGTTCTGGAGGAACAGCGCCATGGCGGCTGAGCTGGCGGTGTCGGCGGGTGCGAAAACCGTGCCTTCGTTGGTGGTGGTGCCCATTATGATGGGCACGTCGACGAAGGAGCCCTGGGAGAAGAGGACGGAGGGCGAGTCGGGGAGTAGAGAGCCGTCTATGCAGGGCGTCCAGTAGAATAGGGGTAATGGGGCGGGAAGACCCGGGCGTCCGGGGAATGCGGAGGGGATGTTTGCGGATTGTTGTAGGGTGGTGGTGTCTTTGCTTCGGAGGCACGACATTGGATCTTCTTCGTCGGTGCACCCTGTTTGAGAGAGCACTAGGTCGAACTGCCACTCGAGATCCGCGACGGTCGGCTGCGCGGGGAAGAAGGGGGATTCCCCGATAGCACCTACGAAGAGATTGTCACTATTACTATTACTACTGGTGCCGTTCCCGTGCTGCGTCCGGTCACCCTCCGCATACGAAATAAGCAAATGCAGCGCAACAGAGCCAGCCCCAGCCGACGCCCCATGGATCACGACGTGGTCCGGATCGCCCCCGAACTGCGCGATATGTCGCCGGACCCAGCGCATGACCTCGCGCTGGTCGCGGAGCCCAACGTTCAAGTCTCCCGCCCCGCCGCCGCGCACGCGCTCGCTAGCTAGGAAACCCCAGAGCCCGACGCGGTAGTTGAAGTTGACCAGGACTATATTCTGGGCCGAACGCTCGACTACGGCGGTGCCGTTCCAGTTGGCGTTGCTGTTGGTGATGTAGCCTGTTTTTTTCTTGATTTAGCGCGGGTTTTGGAGGGTAGTCGGTCTTTGGGTTAGGTGCAAGGGGAGTTGTGATTATTATAGGTAGGTATTGGTAGGTATTGGTAGGTAAATAGGAGAGAGGACGGGGGTGAAAAGAAATATAAAAAGATAAAATAAATAAATGAAAATACGAACCTCCGCCCTGGATGAACAGCCACACGGGTAGCTTAGAGTCGAGCGTAGCGTTAGCCGGCGCCCATACGTTGACGTACAGACAATCTTCATCTTGTGCTCCGTCGTTAGGATACGGTACCGAGATGCCCAGGCAGATTGGGCCGAACTAGATTCGCTCCGAGTGTTAGCTACCTTAGGTACCTAGTTAAATTCATTTCCTTCATTCTGCTTCCTTTCGTCCCTTATCTCCTTCTCCTCAGCATGATATTTATCAAGTATCCAATAGAGACAAGAAATAAAGACAAGGTAAAAAAAAAGGTCACCCCCGGGTAAAAAACCACCTTACCGTATCAGCCACCCGATCCCCCGAATCATCCACCTCCGGCTCGACCGGGGCCCGCCATCTACGCTCCCCCGTCGGCGGCGCCGCATACCGCATGCCGAGGAACTCCGCGACGCCGCCATCGCGGCCCACAAGCGAGCCCTGGTACTGCGCATATCCCAAGTTCACGCGGGCAATATCCTGCTGCGATGGGGTCTACGTTCGTTAAGTCTTAGCGCTTGGTCTACCGCGGAACTCTAATTACATAAGGGGGAGGGTAGGTGGGAAAAAAGAGAGAGAGAGAGAGAGAGAGAGAGAGAGAGAGAGAGAGATAGGAGGGAGTATAGTATTACCCTCTTGTCCTCCTCGATAGCCTTGTCGCGATTCCGCCTAGGCACTAATATAGCCGTAGGAGTGACTACGACGACGATGACCGCTATCGTCGCTAGCACCGCAAAGATGTGCCATGACTTAACGGCTCGTCTTGGGGCGCCGAGGGTTTTCATAGCTATGGCGGCGCGCCTGGGACGCTTCGTGCGGTCTGGCGGTTGTTCATATGTATGATATAGGAAAGGCGTACTAAAACTATCGGATATGGTTGGTAAGTAAAGGTAGCCGGTATCAAGGTCTTCCCCCTCCTCAAATCCATCCGAACATTCACGGGATGGATGGATAGATGACACCCTTTTTTCTAAGTTAGGTAGTTAGGTAGTCACTCGACTTCCCCTCCCCTCCCCTCACATCCGATCTGATCTAGCCAAGCGTTGCAGACGGGCACAAAAACACGCAAGAACTAGGTTTTTAGCATGCCCACGAGACTTATTTCGGGGGGGAAAGCGCGTTGTCCCTCGTCGCGCAGCATCAGATTTCCCGTCGCAGTCCTATTCTCTGGCGCACAGAGTTTAAAGCCGTCCGTCTGCAGCTAACCGAGACAAATCTCCAGGATACCTACTCCAAGGCGATGAATCGGGTCATGGGATCTCCGCTCTCGTGGAGGATTTGGGGAAGTGATTAATCAGTTTTAGGAAAATTACAAGTTGAACAACTCGAATATCATGATGCAATACTGAGTCCCAATCCTTTCTTGGAGATTCACTAGGTTAGGTACCTAGCTCAAATCGAAGAGAATCTAGTAGAGCGAATTGTAATATTAAAATCAATTTCCCTGACGTCAATAATAGACCTATATAGTTAATAAAGAGCATTAAAAAGTAACTAGACAGGGAACGGACCGGGGTTGTCGCTCATCTTTCTATTTTCATCCACATCTCTCATGCCGACCTCGGTCGAGATACAGAGCCTTGTTCAAATCGCATGCACGGTTCACCGCCTGAAGAAACGAAACAGAATTGAACGAAGAAAATATTCATCATATGCACGTACTCATTTATCTAAACAGCAGAAAGCAATGTTACTTCAACTCGATCCTCCCCCTTTTACTCCAATGCTCTGCTCGCATCCGCTTTCCAACTTAACTTCGGTTACGAAGTCAAGATAGGCAACATGGCGAGTGAGACAGTCCAGATTAAAAACAATGCTCATGTCCATTCATTCCAAGCCAATACCTTAGTAAGTCCGTAACGCCCTAGTCATTCAAACATTTCAATGTGGGAGAGCTCGCCGGTGAGAAATGCCAGCATAACAGCCAGGGGGCCTTGCGGAGGGAGAAGAAGTAAGGTCCATCGTCTCTGCCGAGGAAAATTCATATACCTCGTCGATACCAAACGCCAAACGCATATGCAGGGAACCGTGACTTGGTCGTCATAGTCATCATCGTGAAAATAGCTGGTCCGTGGGGTTTAATTATCATCGAATATGCCATTAAAAACGCAACATCAAGCAGACGTTAACGCTCAATTCGGTAACAGCAAGGACTCGGTCTCCTATATCGCGGATACCTTGCGTGCCGTTGAGCTAACATTTGAGTTGGCGTTGATACTACCAACCCGACCGCTCGTCTTGCGCACGCCCGCTGAATCCTTGCTGCGGCTAGATTCGGCCGTTCGCTTGCTGCTCCTGACCTTGGTCAATATGCCCGAGGCGCTCGCCGACCGCGTTGGCGAGCCGGTGACATGGTCCACAATGGTCTTTGGCCGAGCACTGCCAATGTTCTCAGCGTCATTAGATGCATCATTGTCTATGACCTTATATATTGTGGTTGTCGTGCTTTGGCTTACTGATCTCGTCTTTTCACTGCGGCCTGGTGAGTGCGATGTCTTGCGATGGGTTCGCATGCGTAGGAGCCATTCCTCTTCGGATTCGGTATCGTTAGACCGTCTGTGGACGGAGATGACCTCCGTCTCTTTCTCAGCCCCCTCGCGTTCCTCCTCGACCGGGGAAGGCTGAACCGAGTTGCGCTGGTAAGGATGGTGTCGGTCTATACGACTCGTCTTCCGAGGCTGACCTGGCGTCGGGGCCGGTAGGTAGTCCTCTTGCGCACCCGCATTACGCCTTTCACCATCCATTTCGCCGAGAGGCGTACGGTTTGATGGGCTTCTGCTGGGAGGTGTAGATGCCTGAGCGCTTCGGCTTAGAGTAGCCTTCTGCATTGCTCGGATGGGCGTGCTGGGTGCCTGGTTCGCCGCCGCGAGCTCCTTTCTTAACTTCCTCTCCAGTCTCTCCTCGATCCACCACTCGCGGAAAACTCCTTGATTGATGTGCAACCAATGCTGTTGAGGGCCAACAACCATACCGGGGCGCATAAAACGCATGAAGGAAATGACCTCATTTGCTGTGAATCCATGGCGGTAGATTAGGTATGCCCCAATCAAGCATCCGGTTCTTCCAAGACCAGCTTTACAGTGAACTGCAATCCCCTTCTTCCGAATAGTAATCGTCTCGTGCGCAAGCTTGATGAACTTTCGAACGGTGCTTAAGGGAGGGCAAGTACCATCTTCAAAAATCATATCGAGATGTTGGATCCCTAATGCCTCAAAGTAAGATGGGGAGTATAGAGGTGAGTTAAGTCGAACAACTAGGCCAATGCTGCGCTCAGAAAAGTGGCTTAGTACGTTCTTGAATGACTGAGGGAGGCTTGGGTGAGAATCGACCGCGGAGAGTGTCTTGGGAAGAGAATCATATAATTCTGACGACTCGGTGATGCGTGCCACCGGGCTATGCTGCGGAGATGCGAATGCCAGGAAATGAGGCGTGATCCAGTTGAAATCGCCATGTTCGACGCGTTCAAACTTTTCGTATTCGTCAAGATCGAAGTTGTCCAGGACACAGCAACCTTCCTCCTTGGCTTTCCAGACACCGTACACGATGTCTTGCACAGTGATACCGTAATCCGCTTGACTGTAACCAGCGTCGCGGAAAGGCATTAGAGGCGGATCAACCTGCGCAATCGGTGCCAGGGCCAAGTGAGGTGGCCAAGACTGAATCAAAACCATGTAGCAAGCGAGTAAACAAGCGGCGTTGGCTCGGCCTATTCGAAATTGTCAGCAACAGTAAAAAATTTCATATATACGTGCATAGGACTTACTCCTCGGGTCTGCACGGCTCCAAAATACAATAGGTCTATGCTGGTTTTCCTTTGCGCCAAGAACATCGTGAAAATGCAGGGCAAAACGGTACAAATGACCGATGTGAAGTGGACCAAAATCGTGGTGGAAGGCGTTGTATAAGAGGCTGTCATCGACTGTAAAGTAGTATGGGGGATGTCGGTCCGACTTAGACACTGCAGGCGAAGGCCCGTCGACAGCTCTTTGCGATCGTTTACTTGGCGAGCGAGTTGGGGGTTCGGAGTAGGGAAAGACGGTGTCGGCTGTGGGAGGATGAATGTAGGATGCTAGGTAAAGGCGGTCTGCGAATGTTAGTAATGTGACCGGAAATACTTCTGAATTGAGTAGCAATGAGGGATGTAAGGTATTTTGTGGGAAGCCAGCAGAAATGGGATTCCCCAGCTCGATCTGCGTTAGGCAGACGCTCAAGGAGTCAAAGGACATAACAAATGTGACTAGGACGATGACCAAGTAGGATAATACGAATAAGAGGTGAAAAGCGAATAAGTTGATATCGGATATGCCAGAAGACTAGGCGAATATAATAAACGGTAAAAGGGAACATACCTGGAATATACTCAATGACCTGACCCGAGGGGGAGCTCCTCGAAGGCGGCATCTTCAATGCTGACGTTATCGCTGCTTCTGCTACTTCTGCTGCACTTCCTTTGTTGTTTCCGGCTCAAGAGCTGGCTTTGATTACCCCGTCAAGTATAGACTCGGACGGGAAGACGGGAAGCTTCAATGGCTCTGCATAAACAAACGCAGGCCTGCAGTATTATAAATATATCAGTCGGCGGAAGGACCGTCTAATGATATCGGTGAAGAAATGATTCTAATTTCGGATACGATAAACAAACAGTTCATGTACCGGTAACTAGTTCAATGATGTATGATGTGTATCGCGTATCGGCAGCAAGTAGTAGTGAATGCGAGCAAGAAGAGTTAAGGAGTTGATAAGAAGGAAGAAAGGTTGAAGTTGAAGTAGACGATGTAAATTATTAATGGGTTTTTTTTCAAGAAAAGGATGTTTTTGTATGGTTTCGCTCTATTATTATTTGATTGTTGTTATGTTGGGGTAAGAAAGTGACAAGGGTCAAACTTCTGGCCCGTCGCATAGCGTCCTCCTTTGACCTCTTACCATATTAGGTTAAGACCGTGACCTATACCCCTGTCTGCCCTGTCGTGTTTACCGGTCAAGCCGTTGCTTAGCAACCGTCTGGACCCATTACATAGGTGGCTGAAACGCTGGCCTCATAAGCCGCAGCTAAATTCCAACGCTTCTTATCCTCCTACCAAACCTTATCTTATCATCCTTTGCGGAACAATTTTAACCTAGAAGAAACCTGGTTTGCCTACCCCTCCCTGTCTTCCCCGCCGCGGCTCACAATTGCAACCTAACTATTTGCTTATTGCACAATCAACATTCCAAGCCTCTTAGCCATTAATCCACCCCGGACTCTATTCACCTGGGAAAAGGCATACGACTAGTCACCATGGCCTCAATAGCAGACATACAATATCCATGTGCACTGTATGTTAGCATTCGTAACCGTAATCTACTAATAATTTAAGGCTAAGACTGCTTCTTAGGACGATTGAGGTGCCATTCCCTACACCAAGACTAGCATCCATCGCCCTAAAGGCACTACAGGTCGACAAAGAGCTATCGCCTTTGGTGAAGCGAACTTTCTCCATTGGCCAGTCAGATGAAGACGCCGTCAATGGGGATTCAGGCGGGAATATCTTACGAACCGAGTACAAAGCCACCACCAACAGGATGCTTCGCGTAGCCGTCAACTCCTTTATGGATAGTCTAAACTTAGTGGTCGAAGTCATGCAAGAGCTTGACACGGATGTACTAGCCACGGAAGACACCAAAGCATGAATCGACTTGTGAAAGCATAGCCCCTTGTCACGACGGGTAAGGGATACTGTCCCGCAACTCTTAGTGGAATGTAAAACAATAGCTACTAGGTGAGTATCATAGTGAACACAAGAAGCAATCTAGGGTATCGTTATTAAGACATTTTCAGGGGTTTATACGATGATGCAGAGCACGTGGAAGTATTCCTTAAAGAATTATTTATTTATTGCCATACGGGGGGTTGTGCTACCTGCAACTCCTAACGCCTACCATTTCATCTTATGAGATTACTATCAATATTCTTCCATAACCAACCATCATGTACCTAACCCTTCAACCCCGCGACATCTATGTTTACTCGATGTCAACCTTGTGGATCTCAGTCCACTCCTTCTCAGTCTTGGGGATAGTAACGATGAGAATACCATTCTCCATTTTAGCGGTGATGTTGAGACCGTCGATATCCTCTTTCTCGTCGCTGCCGGGAGGTGGTAGCTTGATGCTTCTCTCAAACATACCAACCTTCCTTTCGCTCGAAGCTAAGGACTGGAGGAACTCTTCATTGCCCGGACGATATACAACCCCGGCAATGTTGATTTTCTCGCCGTCCCAGTTCACTCCGATGTCTTCCTTCAGCGCTCCTGGCAGTGACACATGGAGTACGTATGCTCCCTCGGTGTTGAAGACGTCGACAGGCGGAACGAACGCATCGTCCTGGTGCTCATTCGATTCGCCAGAGGGACCACTCCGAGCTTGGTCCATGTACTCTCTAAAAGCCTCGGCGAATGGATGAGCGGCAAAAGCGTGCATCAATGGACGGAAGTCCCATGGGCCGCTATAGGTCGGTGATGTATGTGGTCCGCGCCGGCCTCCACGTCCACATCGACCTCCTCGTCCTCGGCGAGGACCGAATGGGTGCGGATGACCGTGGTGGTTCGGAGCACCTGGCGGCGGCGGACCGTGGGGGTGCGGGAACGCTCCGGGAGGCGGTGGAGGATGATGAAGGAAGGCTCCGGGTGGTGGAGGGGGCGGGACATCGCCAGTGACTGACTCGTCCGGCGTGTGCCTCAAAGTTTCGGGAGAACTCTCCGTTTCGGTGTCACCGTGATCTTCTTCCCTACCGGTCTCAGGTACGTCTCGATATTGTTGATGGCCGCCTCTGCCATGTCCTCCGTGGTTGCCCCAGCGGCCCCAGCCGTGAGCCATCCAGGGGTTGAACTGGGTGGTGTCAAATGGGAATCCCGGGGGAAACTGATGACCGGAGTTGGTATGGTCAATGCCGACGCCGCCTCTCCCAGCCCCGTGCGGACCAAATGATTGCATGAAGTCCCAGAAGGGAGCTTGATTATTGTTGTTGTTTTCCATTTTTGGATGATTGTTATTTAGATTTGTAATGATGAACTTGTTGTTTCTGGAGATGTTATGTCAAACTAGAGGACGTGCAGTCCATCCCTTATATACAAAGACATATCAAGGCTCCAGGACGGAGTACGTAACATACGACTTGCCACGGCGAATAGCTAACGCAGCCAAACTTGACTTATGACTTACAAAACAGTCAGGAATGTGTACGTAACCCAGTTTCGAACAGATCGGAATACGCTGGAAATCGTAGCCTAGCTGAGGCATCTGGGACATACGCAGCATGATTTCGGTGGCTGCCACGCGTCCTACGCACCAATTCAGACGGTCGAGGAAGTATGGAGCGTTATGATTGGCTCAATGGTCGAACCCTGATCCCTCTTTCAGATTGGCGTCCCATGGGGAGACGGGAGGCAAAAGACGTAGTTCGGGCGCGAAGAGGCAAGTTCGGAATCCGAACTATAGAGATAAGATAACTATATTGGATCATATGTTTAAGAGTCATCGTATGCCATGAATTAAAGCAGGCAGCTGGTGCATTCGTCGTTGTTCGCGACACGTGCCGCGTCAGATTGTCGCCTTCAGGCGGACTACTTTCGCAACCGACTCGAAGGGTCCGCGACCGAGCCGAGCCGAACAAAGAAAGACATTATATCATTCCAAAGCTTTTCTACAAAGTTATTGTGGCGTTCGTAAGGCTGAAATTCGACTACTTCTCCTATTCAGTATAGTAAAGGATGATAATATTATCAGCCTTGATAGTATGCTTCTACTCTTATTGTCTTATCATGTAATTGGTTCCATTAGGAGCAGTATAAATCACGATCGGTAAACTCATAGATAATATGTTTGTATATATAAATACAGTCAAGAATATTAGCGGCGAGAAGCAAAAACTTAGCTTAGCTGATAATATACCAAAATTCAACATGAAGTTGTAAACTATCCTTTTTATGAGATAGTTGGCGGGGCGCGGGAGTCCTCTTATTTTAAACGTGCTCCTGGATGGTTCCCACTTGACGGGAAGGATCGTCAATGTATGTACGATACAGCATGCATATCACAAGCATACAGGGGCACACCCAGCAAATGAAGCTAGATACCTAATTTCAAAGTTTGGTTCGATAGCCGCCTATGTACATTCTTTAGGCTCTCTATCTTATAAGCTACGGACCGTGTCACGGCTATGACGGGATCTTTCTCGTCAAGTGAAAATACCTATGACATTTGACAACGGGTATGTCCATCATGCCATCGGATGATCCCTGGTACACATTCTGAAAAGTGTTTAACAAACTTCACAACCGTGGGCTTAATAATTTGACTATGGTACGTCAAGATGAATATCATCTGCACGCAGTAGTGTAGTCTAAGTGAATCAAGAGGCAGGGTGCAGCTGACCCACCATCTCTATTTACATCTCATCCTATCATGGCTTTACTGAATACATAGATTCTTGCTCTGATATCTAAGCGAATTATATGAGCTAGCCCCTCCAATACAGTAGTTAGGTAGTTAGCGTGTAGAATAATGTCAAGGGAAACCGGCAAGCCAGGACTAATAAACCGGTAGACTTCTATTCTATGAGAGAGCCAGTATATGTTACGACCTACGACAGGTCTCATTGTTGCATGGGGCTGATTGGGCGCTTGGAAATACTATTCTGCTTCACCCAAATTCCCTATTTCTTAAGCGCCAACTTGTAAATCAACCAATCATCTGCCCTGTCTTCCAAGTTGCCAAGCTGGACGAGTCCACTGGACCGGACAAGGTGCTTCTTCCCCCCCCAAGAGGGGCACGCTCATATCCACACGGCCAGACAGTAGGTCGCATATCATAGACCTCTTCGTAGCCATCTTGTCGTTCCCGCGAATTCGTTTCACCCGTTCGTGTTTTGTGCTGCGCGTATATTGTACCGTATTCTTTCTATTCCCTTTGGTCGAAAGCCGTCAGCCTTCAGTGAGCTTCACGACAGAACCAAAACCAATCATCGCTACCCCACCTCGTCCAAGCCATCGTCTGGACGTCGTTTTACGTCCGGCTGTCGCAAAGCGCCTATAAATAACTTTTTATCGTCTTTTTTCCCCGTGCGTCATCCCGCGTATTCTGCCGGTACCTTTTTTTGCGCCTCGTTAGCTGGTTTGCGCTCCGAGTACGGGAGAATACGTGAAATAGGATGGATCGTCACGGAAGACCTGAAGAGGAGATGTTCCTCAATAAACCCGCTGAAGATTGCGACAGCCCTACCGTCGAGCCTCTGAGAATATTCAATCCCAAGAGTCCCAGGCCTAGTTCCGATAGATTCAAATATCCCGCCCCGGCATCTTCCCATCCTACCTTTCCCCTGCCGCCGGGCGCCTCGAGCTCTGCTGCGCCTCTGCCATACCCTGATGACGACGACCATCGATTTGGTCAACCTTCCCAGTCGAGTCGACCTCCATACCCTCCATATCCTGCCGACGACCGCCGGCCCTCTCTCAATAAGATCTACACGAGTCCTCCGGGCTCTTCATATTCGGATTCCTTCAACGACACCACTCCGCGATTAGAAACAAGTCCTACCGAAAAAAGACCCGGTCTTGCTGAACGACGGGGAACTGCTCCTAGACCTTTGCCAGCGTCGCTTAGTCCGGCCAGCCCTCCAGGAGAGGATACCGGTCTCTTTGCCAAACCTCTCGGCAACCAAGCGAAACCAACGAATATTACTACTACCACATCCTTCCCTAACTATCATCAAAAGCCCTACTACCCTCCGCCTAGGGCGAGCTCCGCGGCTTCGAGCTCAAGCTCGAACAGCAATGCGCGGCCCCAACCAACTGAAGACAATCACCTCAAGATGCCAGACAGCGGCGTAAACCGCTTTGCATCAACAGCTTCTACGTCAACCACAAGAGCAAGTCGAGGATCTCCACCCCCGCCGGAGACTCCTATCGTAGAACCAGGTAGTATCCCCGGAGGAGGCATCGAGGCGAGATATGCGGCTGCTGGGATATCGGGAACCGCCACTCTTAATAGTCTTCAGAGTTCGGCAGCGGCTCAACGGCTGGCGCAATACGGACAACATCCGGCTACGCAACAGCCACCCCGTCCTTGGACGCCGACGGAGGCTCCTGATCAACAGCCGCATGGACCCCCTACCGTATACCAGGGAGCAAATCCCGTTACAAGCCCTACTGCTCCGACGTTTAGCGCGCAGGCAACACGGCCAGCGAATACCACCAATACAGGCTCAAGCACAGCTTCGGCCACCGGCTCGGCTTCTGGCTCGGCCTCGAATGCAAGCGGTGGACCTGCGCTTCAGATCAGCGTGTTAGAACAGGACTTCCAGCGAATGCAGATGTCACCAAGTCCTCCTCCCGCATACTCCAGTATCAATCCAGGTGGTGGAAGCTCTTCGGCATACCCGAACGAGAAACAACGGCCAGCCCAGCCAAGTTCAAGCTCATCGACACCAGCCCAATCTACCCAAGCCACATCATCACCACCGCCCAAGAAGCAGGCAGAAGTAGCTGCTGCTGCTGCTGCTCTTGCGTCTCCGGCTCTACAACATCCCGGACACCCTGCTTTTGCGAACGATCCCAGACCGGAGCCCCAGCAAAACGGTCAACAAGTGCAGCAGACCGTTGTTACTCACACTCCCTCTCCGTTCCAAGGCCAAGGTCCTACTTCGCCGCCGCCGCTCCCAGAGGGTTGGATCGCGCATCTCGACCAGAACTCGGGCCAGTATTACTACATCCATCTAGCTTCGCAAGCTACTCAATGGGAGTTCCCGAAGGGTCCCAACCCTATCCACCACGAGGCACCACCTCTGTCTCCTACCGCATCCACATACGGCAATCCTCTCGGCTCGCCAATGTTCGGCAAGCAAAGCGCGATGGCATCACCTATGTTCCCGCCGCAGACACCCGGCTATGCCGAGAGCATCATGAGCGTCGCAACAGCCACGCCGACAGCAGCCGGCTTCACGGGACCGCCCCCCGGCGCCGGAGTAGACATGTACAAAGTCCAGCCGACGAACGGCGTCTACTTCGGCCCGTATCTTCGGTACACGAACATGGAGGTCGAGAAGGGGATCTGGCACGGAAGCGTCCTCATCGTCACGGACGCTCCCCAGCCGCCTACCATCCACATCCACCGCAGCGTCGACCTGTCCCCGAACCCGCGACAACTAGTGCCCCGTACCATCTTCACGCACCAGAGGTGGCAGTTCTTCAAATACGACGTCGACCTGCAGATGGGCGACGGCGCGACGGAAAGATGGACGTACGCCGTGACGTCGCACCTGGGCTGCACGCGGTACGAGTTCGTCGTGGCGGGCCGCGGCGAGACGAACTGGCGCTTCATAGCGCACTCGGGCAACGACTTCGCGGCGAGCACGTCGCAGGGCGAGCGCAGCAAGCTAGGCGGGCTGGGCTTCATGTGGAAGGACGTGCTGCAGAAGAACGTCGACTGCGGCGGCTTCCACGTCCAGCTCGGGCTCGGCGACCAGATCTACGGCGACAGGCTGTGGAAGGAAGTCCCCCTGCTGAAGCAGTGGCTGGCATTACCGGGACGCGACAACAGGAAGAACGCGGCGTGGACGGCGCGCCACGAGGAGGACGTGTCGCACGCGTACTTCCACTTCTACACGAGCCATTTCGACCAGCCGTTCTTGCGGGAGGCGTTTGCGCAGATCCCGCATATCTGCCAGATTGACGATCACGATATGTAAGTCTTTTGTTTGTTTTATTCATAGCACAGCACAGCGCAAGGAGTGAGATACAATACATATGAGGTGAAGTGTGTGTACTATGCTAACTCCCCTCGCCCCAGCTTCGACGGCTACGGCTCATACCCCGACTACATGCAGAACTCTCAGATGTTCAAGAACATCGGCCGGATAGCCGTCGACATGTACCTGCTCTTCCAGCACCACACCACGCTAGAAGTCCTCCGGAACGTAAGCCACGACATGGACCTGTTCACCGTCACGGGCCAGGGCTGGCATTTCATCAAGTACCTCGGCCCGGCCGTCGTCGTAGCCGGCGTGGACCTGCGGTCGGAGCGGACGCAGACCCGCGTGCTCGCCGGCCCGACGTACCAGGGCATATTCCCTAAGATCGCCATGCTGCCGCCTAGCGTCCAGCACTGCCTGTGGATGTTGTCGGTGCCTATCGTCTACCCGCGTCTAGACACGGTAGAGAGTCTGGCGAATACGTTTGCGACGGGCAAGAAGGCGGTTAACACGACGTACAATGTGCTAGGCAAGGTGACGAGCTCGGTGGCGGGTATTGTCGGCGGCAAGGAGATGGTCGCCCAGGGCTTCAGCCAGGTCAAGAAGGCCGTCGGCAAGTCTGGTCTTATGGGCAATGTGGTCAACCAGTTCGGCGACTTGGATATCGGCGAGATCTTGAAGGATATGTGGACTCACGATAGCAAGGACCTCGAGCGAACGTATTTGATCCGCACGCTGCAGGGGATATCGCATCAGAAGGGCTTGCGTATGACCTTCTTGTCAGGAGGTATGTCTATCTATCTATCTTAACCCCCTTTTCTTTCCTCTCCTTTTCCTTTCCATTATTCCCATTAATCCATTAAACCACACCCTCGCTAACCCACCCCCAGACGTCAACGCCGCCGGCGCCGGCCTAGTCCACGACCCAACCCACCCCAGCGACCACAAAACCATGTACCAAATCATAACCTCGCCCATCGTCGCCGCCCCCGCCGCGCAATACATCCTCAAAATGCTGCACAGCAACCGGACGCACTACGTCCCCGTCAACGGGCAGCGGTCCTCGCCCAACGAGCTCAGCGACACCAAGGAAGACATGATGGAGATCTTCCACACGGACGCCAGCGGCGCGCCCCGCGAGCTCAAGAAGCTCATGGGACGGCGCAATTACGTCGCCGTCGTGGCGTATGACCCGGATGCTGTCCCGGCTACCCCGTATGGGCCGAACCAGACGCAGTTGGCGAATGGAGGGGTTAGTCGGCTGAGTCTCGCGGTGGATTTCGTGGTTCAGGGTGATGGCGCGTTTACGGCGCCGACGAAGTATGGGCCGGTTATTGTGCCGCATTTGGAGTTTGGGAGGTAAGATTCGTATGTGGTGATATGAGATGAGATGAGATGAGATGAAGGGAGAGCTATTATATGTGCTATGCATTGAGTTGGATTACGATGACACGAGTGAGGAGATATGTGAGCGTGCTTAGAAGTCAAGAAAGCGGGAGCGAGCTAGCAAGCAAGCATGAATAATGTCACTGTATTGGGGAGGTTCTGCAGGCCGGGAACTTGCGGTCTGGTGCTTGACTTTTTGAATATATACCTGATTAAGTAGGTTACGGAGGTAGTCATGCCTGAATGAAATCAAAGTTAAGAAAACGGCGGGCTGTTGGCACTTTTGGTCTTTTCATAGGCGTGATTCTAGGTCGTAAGGTATTTTGATGAATTAGCCAACTAGGTGCTGGAGTATAAGTCTTAGTCCTCCTTATAATTAGAGGCATCTATTTTATTTTTTTATTGGGCGTATTTCAGGGGTCGGGTTTAAAGGTATATAGGTATATAGGTATTGGGGATTATATGTCCGTGAGTTGCCTACCTGGTAAGCACTCTCTACCTCTTGATTCTCTTTTTTGGTTTATTTCATTCATGTGCAAATGCAACATAGTCTAGCCAGATCTATCAGGCGACTCTTAGTCATCATCTTCACTCATCATCGTCGTAGGATTCCCTCCTCCCTAGCTCAAGCCTTAGATGCCTTAGATATCGAAGGTCTCCTTTATCTGCCTCAGGCAGTCCTCGGGGCCCTCGACGGAGTGACCAATGGTGCGGGGGTCGACGTAGATCTCGTAGTCATTGCCGCCCTTGCTGGTCTTGTCGCCGAAGAAGTGGATGTTGGTGTATTCGATGCCGCCGGGCTTCTTGGCCTCGTCCTCAAGGTGCTTCAAGCAGTACGTCTTGTCCCAACCCGTAGGGAAGACGTCGAAGGAGATTTGGCCACCGATCGAGAAGCTAGTTTAATTTGGCAAGTTAGCTTATGCTATTTGCTATTTCCTTCCCTTCCTTCACTTTATTCTATATTAACTCACGTTAGACCTAAGTGGCCAAACTTCTCCCTCATCTTGCCCACCATAGTCTCTCGGATCTTGTGCTTCTCGTCATATGCCTGGTACTCGTTGCGTTCCTGAGTGCTAGCGTTACGGCCGATAGGGGAGATGTTGACCATGCCGTTGCGGAACTCGATAAAAGTACCGCGCTTGATGGGGATGTCGAGGTCGGCAATGTAGTGTAGGGTCCAGTTGGCGAGCTCCTTGTAGTTGTCCTCGCCTAGCCACTTGATGAAGCTATTTGAGGGTAACTCGGCACCCATCTTGTAGGCTGTCAGACCATTCTCGCTAAAGCAGAAGTCGAACATGGTGGTGACAGGGCGGTCAGCAGCGCCTAACTGCTCTTGCTGCTTGGGAAAATTCGATCCACCCACGAATCCGATGGCGACCTTCTGTCGTAGTCGCTCGAGCGTGCGAAGAACCTCGGGCGAAGCAGCACGACGCGCCGGCGTCAGTGTCTCGTCTACATCGAAGAGGGCGATTGTGTTCTTGATCGGGCGGTCCTCTAGGGGAGGATAAGGGGGGGCACCGGCGTCCATATTGGAATTTTAGTTGGTTTTTTTTTTTCCTTTCCTTAGACACAATTGGAGAGTTGACGAAGTGAGGAAGACGAAGTTGAATCTTGAGTTTGGGACGCGTGTCTTTAATTTTGTAAAAAGTAGCGTCTTCGTCTGCGTTGACAGCTGCGCCTCTCGATGGTAAGTAATTAAATACCTAATGTACCTCTTGGACCCCTGAAATTGAGAAAATGGAGGGGGAGGGGTTGAGAGGTACATGTACTTGGTGTAGGTACTTTGCGTACGTAAACTCGTGTTAAAATGAAGGCGGTGGGCAGGGTCAGGGAATAAGGACAAGGGGGTAGATGCACCAATTGAAGTTCAATATGTCCCACATGCTCCACATCAGTTCGACTACTCGGTACCTTAGTACATGTGATATGTACCTTACCTTGTACCTCCCCAGGGACAACATTGAAGTACATCAGGGACGTACCGAAATAGGGGCTACACATATACACACATGATATCTTCATCAACTCTTATATATTTCATTAGTACTGCCACAATTTTTTCGGCCAATCAGATCTTTAGAATCGCCCCGCAGTTGGCGACTTTTTCCTTTGCCATTCTATCGCATATGGTTTAAAACACATGCAAATAAGATAAAAAGGTCATGCAAAACGCGTTCTATCCAACGATACCAATTATTTAAACTTTTATACAATAGTATAATAGGTCAATTGATTCTACGAAAAATTCATCGGACGTGCGCTGAGGTGTGGCTAGCCAATCAGAAAGGCCAGACTTATATGTGGCGTAAAAGGCACTCTTGAAGCTAGGCACTCCCTCCCCGTAAGCGCTTGCGCGAACGGGTAACGCAGCTAGTATTGTAACTATTCAATATCAACTCTAACAGATTCAAAGAAACTACCCTTTCAATAGACCTAGTGTATTTCGAATGTCTCAATTTCCAGCTCGCCTCTTTTGACCATCTCAGCAGGCTTTTCATCTAATAAGCCTACAACAAAGCATGCTCCCATGTGTACCAAAGGTGAACTTTCATTCTCTGATAAATCATCCTTCCTCAGGACAATTGGAGATGGAGCTCGATCAACGACGCAAACGGTATCTCCAGGTTTCAAGCCATTCGGTCCAACCCCTAATCTACCACCATAAGTTTGGAAAAGAAGCATGTCTGGGGTGATACCTCGATACCAAAAATTCCAATGCCCCTCATTGTCGTCTTCGTCTTTGCTGGTAACTTTTTCCAAATCTACTAGGCAATGTGCCATAAACTTCTCCAGTGGAATTACCGAAGGAAGTTCAAGTCGTCTTTTCGCATCTTTCATTTCAACCTCAGACAGAATGTTACTACCGGTAAGTAGAAAGATCATGAACTCCCAAGTATACACAGGCATGCGTGGGCCACAGAAGCAACGAAAATGAGAAACTTCATCATCATCCGGGGCGTCCCAACGTAAAGCTGCTAGGAGTTTCTCCAGTGGCCTATCAAGCCGGCACAACCAGGATCCTACTCCATACTCTCCACGTGCGGCCTCGTTGGGTACCATCCAATCGACCAGGTAGTCAACACAGAGCTGGTATATCATTTTATCGTGATCTTTGCAATATCCCGGGATGCGTTTAACGTGCTTTATAGAGTCTAAGGCTGCTCCCTGGATGCGGAGGGTTTCCTGATTAACTATCTCCGGCTCACGAAATTTGATCCCTTCCAACAGTTTGAACCCTTTCAACAACTTGGGACGGTAGGTTATGCTGATATACGCGCATGTTGCTTGGTTGGTGAAGTCCGGCAACCAGGAAGGAAGGTTATGCTCGTTCTCAATATTGTAAGCACGTCCAGAAAGTTGCAAGTAAGACCCCGCTAGCCTTGTTGCCTCATTGCCTACGACGTTGAGATAGACTTCTCTTACAGACTTGGTATAGTCTGGTACGATATCAGTATAACTTAGGTCAAGCACTGAGTACACCACTTGGGTAGCAAAAGTCAGCAGCTACTCCTTACAATGAAGAGTCTAAGGGGTTCAGAGACGTCTCGGGCGTAATTACTACCTTCTAACAAGCCAGGTTAGGAAGCTTTTGCTCCCGAGATACGTCCTGAAGGGAATGATTTTTGGCGTTACGTACTATCCCGGGGATCAGTAGCAAAGGTCCTGATCCCCGCTACCTGTACTTTGTCAAATAGACAAGTAGATCTGCTTAAGTCGGCATGCCCAGGTCCCTCCAGCAGATGTGCTAGGGAAAACAAAGGATCCCCCCTCACAATGCGGTCCACCAACTTATCTCTACCGTCGATTTCCATAAATGTCTCTATAGCTTCTAACTCAAATAGAGTATTGGCTATTAGATCTTGCACTGCCAGGTGCACTAGACGCCAGACCATACGGCTTCCTACCGTAAAGATGTCTAGCGCTAATTCAAACTCCGCCTTGAAAATGAATAGGATCCAGGCGTCGAATAGGGCAAGTTGCGTGAAATTGACAGAGTCGTGGCCACAAATAAACCAATGTATTATTGGTATCTTCGCCAAGGCCATCTCCCGGACGATCCATATTCGAGTCCAGTAGGTGCATTTTGATAATTTCATAAAAGGTCTCATTTTCTCAGGCTCCGAGAGCAGCCATTCAAGGCCCGCCCTTCTCGTAGCAGTTAAGCATCCGTCTTTATCTCTCTCCCATGCATCTTTATCCCATGACTGAGCGATAGATTCCATCTTAGATGGGAGTCCACGTATGAGCGGAAATACAGTATTAATGTGCCCAAGCTCTGGATCCTCAAGCCACGATAATACCGAGCTCGCGTTGCGGTAGATGGTCCCCATGAGCGTTACTTGGTGGCTACGTTCAGCGGTGTCTTCCTGGTTGATACAGAGAGCGTCTACCCAGAGAAACCGTATCTTTCCCGTTAGTTCATTATTTGGGAAGCCCCCTTTTCGGAAATACCACAACGCGCACGCGAGATTAGTGGTCACAGGAAGGATGTGCCCATTAATGAGAATATCTCGTGTGACTTTGGGATCGCCCCAGACGTAAGATAGAGCGGCATAGTGAAGATCCGGCGTCAATTCAGCGGTTCGGAGTAGGCAGTTCACCGGCTGGTCATCGTCATCAGAAGGTAGGATTTCGATCAATCTAGCCTGGTTGGGACCCAGAGGGGCGTAGATCCCAGCATTCGGGCTAGGAGGATTTGATGCTGAATTGGTAGCCATATTGTGCTAGCAAGAACAAACTAGGACTGTCCTAAAGAGAAAACTTAAACGACTTCATGGGACTGACTTTCAAGTAGTCTTTTTAATAGTCCTGCGGGGTCACTTCTGATCGAGCATGTTTAAAGGGGGCTATGTTGCATATAGCTTTGCTAAAACGGTATAAAATACGACATGAGATACATTGGAAGGTCAGCATATACTTAGGTAAACTAATATATGCTGTTGGTTTCCATCTTATGCGAGGTTGTTGGTTCGAATACAACCCAACAAGAAAATCAACCAATGAAAGGTAACCTAGCATACATGTATAATCAAAGTAAGTCAGCTCGGCAAAGCTAATTCAGCACTACCTATCATCATGAATAAGTTTATAACGTATGATGATGTGCCAGCCACCAGTACACAGCACTGAAAGAGCATACCTCGGTGAATCTAACAGAGCTTCGAGTAGTCTTCAAGCAGTACAATCCTAGACCTTCATGATTTTAGGCTACAATAACACATACTCCTCTATACATAGTATTACAGTTTCTTATCCGGCGAGTTATATATGTCTTATACAAACGACGCCCGGGATTACTATATGGTCTTCCTGCTAAAGCACGAATTAGATCCGGATAGGACTATTTCGTTTACCCCTTGCAGTAGAACATTCTAGCTATTCTGTCAACACACCACCGTATTCCCTAATTTTTAGATATCCCACTTTAGATAGTCTCTAGCATCGCATGGGGTTCACACCAAGTAAGCCGTGGGCATGTTGGTAGAAATTGGAAGATCAAAGTCGAAGAAAACCGGATTTTTAGAGTCCTGGTAGAAAGAATCCGGCGCTTATTGAGTAGCGTTACAGCGAGGCATTTAGGTAGGATTCTTTGGTAACATTTACCTCCGTTGGATAGAGATGGTGAACCAGTAGGTATTAGATAGAATCATAGCCTAAGTAAAATATAAGCGACTTAGCATTACTTTCAAATAAGATCAATAGTCTCGCTAATTGGATATACTATAGCATAAAAACGTAACAATTCCGTCCCGCCGTATTAATAAAGCTGACCCGAAACCTCTATGCCCGAACTTAAAGCCCCTTACGCTATGTCCTGCCAGACTCCTGTCACTTCGATAACCAAGTTCACCACTGTGCTGATCGACCAAAGTCCGATTAGACCCCAGCCAATCTTTCTACTCATAACCCATTTGTTCATCGGTACGATAATCAGCAACGCGAACAGGGTGAAAAGTAACGTTATGGTAGAGATCATCAACGTCCCGCTGACCTGGATATGGTACGGTTTATAGTGTATCGGCCTATCGGGGTGCTTTGCTTTCTTCTTATTTGCCGCATGTATTGTCTGGTACGCGCCTCCGAGTCCAATGCCGAGTAGGATGTTCAACAATGGACCGCCAAAACAGGCCGATCTATGAAATGTTAGCCAGATAAACCCTGTTTTTAGTTTAGGTATCGACATACAAAGCCATGACTGGGTACCCAAGCCGTGCGACAGTCACGTCTGCGACAAGATCCCCTACTGAGTTACCAACCGCGAAGATGGTAAGACCTAATATTGCTTCTGATATATCCAAGATAACACCGAATGCTTTCAGTACGCCAACCACCTCTCCAGCTATTGTGGATATCCAGGCGATTGCTATGCAGAAACCTAAGAAACAGAATAAGAAGTGGTATTTAGGCCGGCGATCAGGTGACGTAGTCATAAGTATAATCCCAAGTAGAACTAGGGAACAAGCAAGTGAAATCAATAGGGCTTTTATGAAAGTTGCGACGGGTTGGTCAAGATCCTCGATCGTATTCGCCCATACGACGAACACGCCGAATAATGGGCCGGTAAAAACTTGGAGAATTAATAGCCAACGATTCCATCCTTGTTCATCATCCCCTAGTGTTGAGCTATCTTGTAAGAGTTCAGGGGCAGGTTTTGTTATTTGCACATTTGACGGAGGGGGGTTTGGTGCCACCTGAATTTGGTCTGATCCCTGAGTATTATCCGGAGCAGTCACGGAGATAAGACTAGGTGAGTGGCTGCGACTAGAAGCTCTGGACCTCGCGCGTCGTCTATATCGTTGCCATTCCGTTTCGGGCTCAATAGAGCCGCCTGGCTCTGTGGATACTGGTACTGCTGTACTTTCCAGCTGACCTGCCGTTGGTTGTTCTACAATGCTTTCTTCCGAGTCATTGTCTGTTGCCTCAGTCTCTACCACAGGCAACGTGATGACCAGTAAGAATATGCTCGGTACAGATATGATGCTGACAAATTTATCCCAAATACTTTTACCCCTCCAGTCTTGAAGAGTTGGGAAGAGAGTGCTAACTATGACGTGTGGTGGGGGTAATATCCGGTAAGGCCACCACCTAATAGGCTTCGAATTTGCGTGTTCAACGAAGTTAAGAAAAGAAGGGCTTCGTTCTTCGGCAGCAGGTGGAAGTATTAGATGCGGAAGCTGCTGAGAAGACTCTGAAAGAACGAGTGGTGATTCCGTAAATGCTGGAAACGGCGATAATGATGGTGAGGACCTTTCGCTGCCATGCGGGCTTGGGATGCGAAGGCGATGCAACTGTGGGCGGAGATTCGGTGACAGATCCTCTGGGCCAGAATTATCTGCGTGGAGGCCACCGAATTGATCACTGGGTGGAGGGGCCAACTTCCCCCCTATGGTATGTGGGCTAGGGGCTCTACCTCTATCCTCTGACGATTTTCGAGGTGCAAGGTCAGCATCAAAAGTAGTTGGTAGGGCGCCGGACGACTGCGCTCGGTTCCTGGCCGCAAAAAAAACACCATCTATGTTTTGAATCGGTTGTGTGCTCTTGGCCCCTTGAACGACCACTTGTCCTGCCCGTAGAAGATCGGCAGAAGAACTTCGAGAGTGGTATAATGGCCGCATGCGAACGTTTCCTTCCTCCTGTAGCGATGATAATACTGACCTGAACTCAAGCGCACCAACTAAACTAGGCCGAATTGGAGTTATGGTCGTGGTATTGCTTCTCCTTCCGCGCGGGCGATTCACACGCATGCTGCTTGCCATCTCCGCAGCGACATGCTGGCTGCGATCAGCGTCGTCATCGTCGTCGGGTGCACCAACCTCGATCCTGGGCCCTCGTTCCAGCATATCAACATCGGTAATGTTGGACCCACTCCTTTCCGAGGAACGACGCTCTATGGGCCGTGCGTCTTCATCGTCCGGATCGTCCCTATAAGGTTCTAACTCGTCATTGCTACGTTCGCTTGCCGGTGCGTAGTAGTGACTGCGAGATAGAGCCTCCTTAACTCGTCGTGCTCGTCTCCTTTTGGAAACTGCGTGCCAGCCAACGACGACGATGACGTAGAAAATGTAGAAAGCAATCATGACACTGCATTCCCATAGATGCATGTTTCCATCGGCTAAGAATCCCATGGCAAAGCCGACAGCTGCTATAAAAAAACATATATCTCGCACGAATGTTTTTCTGCTGACTTTGAACTCGCGCACTAAGGCCATAGAGCCGGCCACGACGGATGTAATAAAGCCTGCGGCACCGATCAACTCTCCGACGGCCATGCTACCACTGTTGGAGCTCATGGCGGCGAAGGTGCTGAACACATCTGGAGAACCATTTCCAAAGGCCAAGAAAGTGACACCAGCAAGACTTTCACTTAGGCCAAGGATGGTGGCAATGGTGCTGAGATTAACGCTGAAAAAGTCGCTCGCAGCTATCCCGATGGTGGTGAACAACAGACCCAGCCAGAGGGCCAATACGATAAAGGCAAGAGGCTGCACATGTTCAAGGTCGCAATAATAGAAGGTTAAATACTCTATGAGACCTGCTTCGTCATCGTGACAATTGCGCCTTACAAAGGCACATTTATCTTCGGCGTAGTGGACTAGACGACAATCTTCGCCAGATCGTGGGGACAAACTTGGTCGCTGTTCTGACGATACTGCTGGTCCCCGGATAAACAGGCTACATGTGGCGATGAGAGTGAGGATAAACAGAGTGGTATAAAATGGACGGGAAGTGAATCCCCTCCTCCCACGCACAGCGGTGTACATGTTTAAGTTACCCCTGTTGGCTGTGTCGAACTGCCATTGCCGGAAAGGCGCATATATGCTTATCAGAAACGAATTGGTAATTGGCGAACTTGATAGGAGAATAGTTTGTTCTAAGGAAGTCGATTTTGATGTGAGAAAAGGGAGACTTAAGATGGAATGGGGGGGAAAAGGAAAAAAGGAAATATAGTAATTATTGTAGGAGCGACAATCGAGTATCGAATGTTGTCGAGGTAATGATGTGGTGAATATGTCTTTTCACTTAAGATAGAAGGCCAATGAATTACGCGATAGATAGGTACTCCAGTGGTACGTCGGGTATGTTCTTATTGACGTGGACGTCGAAACTACGTCTGACGATGACTTGTAACTTGGCTAATGCATCACTACCGTTCCCAAACCACCGGGTTTAAGGGGAGTAGCCTTGGTTGCCTCAAACGGAATGCGTTACACTGACGTCAAGTATGCTAAGTTGAATGGTAAGTGAACGTTGAATGGTAAGTGAACATGGGGTAAGTCGGTAGATATCCCAAGAAAAAAGGCAATTTGGAATGTTTAAACGGTTCGAATATGTACGATCTTATTTGAATTGGTTCTCTTGCATTGGGGGAAAGTCCCAGTTAGGTAGCGTCTACGTAGCTGCCAAGACAGTCGGAGCTTTCTTTTTTCGTTCTTTCTATGGACCTTTTCAGGTAGACTGTAGTTGCCCAGGTGCTTAATGGATGAATTAGCCACATGCCGCGTGTTCCACTATTCACCAGTAATGTGGCGCGGATTTACGATGCGGGATGGGTGGAAGGAACCTTTGGAAGGGTCCAGGTATCAGTAGCCCAACCTTACCTAAGCTGATCCAGCCCAATCCCAGCAGCCGCCCAGCTAAAGAGGTTAGCGCATTTCCGATTTGTTTACTTGAATGTTGCGCAAAAGTTGAATCAAAAGTTACCGGTCAACTCGGAAAACGCGAAAGAGACTTTTGCGTGCGACCTGCATCTCAACCCGACCAAACAATTCGCATGTAGCCCCCCGACTTTACATGTAATACAAAAACAACAAGCAAAGATGCCTCGAGTAGCTCATGTCCCCCGCCCCAGCGCAGGCAGTAGAACGACAACTGGTTCTTCCGGCTCGCCATTCAAATCCCCCCTAAAGTAAGTCGACTTAGTTGTTTACGCTGGTCGCTCAGCTGTCATGACCCCCCTAGCAACCAAAATCTCACGGCCGAATTTTAGAATCCCTCTTAACGACGACGTCCAAGAGAAGAGGGGACGACTACACTCGCGAAGAGCCCTCTACGAAAAACAGATTAACGAACTGCAGGCGGCTGCGGCTACGCCTGCGAAGAAAGTCGGTCACAGGCTGGCTGACGGTGAAAATGGTTCTCCCCGCTCAAATCCCCATACGCCGCGACGCGTTATGGATGACGACGATGATGTCTATGTAGCCGGTACCAATAGTGGCGTGACGCCCATGAAGCGTGTGCCCATTCTGGCCAACTTTGAAGAATGGATGAAGATGGCCACCGATAACAAAATTAACGCTACAAACTCTTGGAACTTCGCCCTCATCGATTACTTCCATGATATGTCCCTGCTGAAAGACGGAGACGGTGTTAACTTTCAAAGAGCAAGTTGCACCTTAGATGGTTGCGTCAAAATTTATACCAGCAGAGTCGACAGCGTAGCCACAGAGACGGGCAAGCTACTAAGCGGTTTAGCCGATAGCAATTCCAAGAAAAAGGATAGGGAAGGTGATGGCGAGGGCGAGGACAGCGAAGAAGAAGTAGACGAGGATGGCAATGTGGTTAAGAAGAAGTCAAAGAAGCGGGTAAGCTTCACATCTCAATATGCAGCACGAAAATATTCTAATACTTTCGCAGCAACGGTCTTCTGAAGCGACTCTTGCACCATCCTTCGCTTCACTGCAGCTGAAGAAATTCGAATTGGAATTCGCGGTAGATCCATTATTCAAGAAAGCTTCAGCGGATTTTGACGAAGGTGGTGCTAAAGGTCTCCTATTGAACCATCTCATGATCGACGGCAAGGGTCGTATCGTATTCGACAGTAGCGACGACGCCAATGACGCTTCTGCAGACGGTATTAAACCTCGAAGGAGAGAAGATGTCAACGCCGAAGACGAAGAAGCGGAAGAAGAGCAAGAAGCTACTATCACAGAACAGCAACCAGCTCAAGAAGAGGAAGATGTAGAAATCGATATTGGCGCCCTCGCCGCCAAGTTCTTTCCCGACCTCACCAGATTAGATGAGCAAGATATATGCCCGTCACTAAAAACCTTTGAGCTTGGTAACCCATCAGGTTCTCTGGACATCCCATTCCTACGCGCTCTAGAAGATGATGAGGATGAGGATGAAAGCGGAAGTGGCGGTGTCGGCAACAAGTCTGGGATGTTTATTGACGATGATAACCTCGCCGGTTTTGACGATATGACAGCCATGGGTGGTTTCGATGTCGCATTCGGCGAGGGTGGCGAAGCCTGGGCACGAGAAGCTGCGCTGGAACCCCAGATGCGACCTTACAAAGTTGGAACCGACGACGGAATGGTTGGGGGTGACGGTGGGGATGGTATCGACGGTATCGACGAGGAGAATGGTGACTACGTTGTGTCCATGAACCATGCTAAGAGCGCCGATAAGATGCACGAAGATATCCTAGGTTACTTCGACCAAGCTCTCCAGAAGAATTGGGCTGGCCCGGAGCACTGGAGGATACGGAAGATCAAGGATGCAAATAAGCCCGAGACGAGCACCCGCCAGCGAAAGGAGAAGGAACCTTTCGAGATAGACTTCGCGTCCTCCTTGGATCAGAAACTGGCCGAAACCATCTTTACCCAGGCGGCAAGTAACTCTGCCATCTCCTTACCCAAGAAGGATTGGAAGTCCAAGACTCGTAATCTACTCCCCGACGACAAGCACTTCAACTCAACGCAGCTTCTTAATCTGTTCCTCAAACCCAAGGCTCGCCTGAGTCGTCGTAGCCGCTTTGGCAACAAGACGGCTTTGTTCGGAAACACCAACCAGCAGGATAAGAACGTCATCCCAGGTGATATGGACGAGGCCTTCTGGGCGCAGAGGGAACCGATGCAGAATGCCGACCAGGATACGGTCCTTCCTACGGGTGACTACGACGCCAACTTCTTCGATGACGAGATGCCGCTACCCGGTGGTGGCATGCTAGACGATGATGACGACGAGTTTGCCGATGCTAGGGATCACTTCTCGCCGGGTGCCGACGTCCCCGCTACGCAGGACATCGGCATTACCGGTATGCTCGATAACGGCATGACGACCGGCGGGTTCGGAACGCAGTTAGTCACATCCACGCGTCGGTTAAGACCGGAATACGTGCAATATGCTCGCGTAGCAAAGAAGGTAGACGTACGCCGGTTGAAGGAGGAACTTTGGAAGGGCTTGGGATTGCTAGATGTAGAGGAGGTAAGTCATCAGAATGAAATTTGCTCCTTGAATCAAGTTTCCATAAATTGGTATCGGACTAATCTAACCCACTACTACAGGAAAGTAACAACACCGGACTTCCTACCCCGGCAAAGGACCCCGAGAAGATCAAAAAGGGAGAGGGAGAGACACTTAAGTTTACAGACGTCATGAACGACCTACAGTCCGTATATCCCAGGTCGGTCATGGACGACATCTCAACCAGTTTCTGCTTTATCTGCCTTCTGCATCTAGCCAACGAAAAGGGTCTCGTGATCGAAAACACACCCGAGCTTCTAGAGCTCGAGATCAAGAGGGATTGGTCCGCAGAAGTGACTGGCGAGGCCTGATAAGTGCGTGTCGTATATGCATTCGCTATCGAACTTTTGGAATAGGAGGAAAGGAAGGAGAAAAGAAGAAAGGAAAAAATTTACCTGCCTAACGTACGCACACGATGTGACGACTCGGGCGGGCTATAGGGCGGAACGGACATGTCAATAAGTAAAGCAGGCAAGCGATCGTTTTGTGATGGAATTGGCATGGAGGTAGTCATGACGGCAAAGCGGCTCGTGGTCGGCGCACCACTTACTTTATTACTGAGTTACGTACGAGATGATGAATGAGTAGTATTAAGTACATATTCTGCACGTCTGCATGGAGCGTAGCCACGTATCTACCCCTAATGCAAGTACTTTCGTCGTTCGATTCTAGACAGCTTCTATGTGCCTTTTAAAATTGTTCATATCAAAGTGTGCAAATGTTTCGTATAATACTATAACCCTGCGAATCATTATAACTAGCACAGTAAGAGTATAAGAATTTTGACAAATGCTCTCTACCTTTAGGTATTCAAATCAGGTAAAAAAATATAAACTATGTGACTTGGTATATTTGTCGTATCATACACGGTACGGTACATTACTCGTTTAAATCAGATTAGCTAACACTTTTATACAATTATATGTTCTGCTGGCACTTGAGGACATACTACATTACATATTATATCACCATCACTAATCATGTTGGACTATTTTGATAAGCAATAATATGTCTCGTTCCTGTTCCCTTGCTGTGTATCCCCACAACGAAAGGATTACGGCCATCCTCTAGCTCAAATCGACTAAGCGAAATAGTTATACGAAGACAACCGCAGAACGTACACAAAGCAACCGATAGCAGCTTCCCAGATCTCAGTTTATCCATCGGCCGTTGAACATTTCGCCCACGGCGAGAAATATAAACATAGTAAGGTATAAGATGAAACAAGACCGAGACACCTCAACGCCCGAATTTTTGTCATTTCTCTTTCGTAAGAGTGCCACCTAATAGCAGTTTCCTAAAGGAAAAAGGAAAAGAAAACTCCTATATGTAAAGTCTTATAGCGACGGTAGTAAATACTAGTAGTCACATCTTATCATGTAACTCATATAAAACGTGAAAATCTTCCTTTCGAAACCGGCTGCCTCGAGATTTTCACAGGGATAGAAAATGGGTATTCAACCAATTAACTTTGCAGTCTCGCAGTTGCCGCTCGTTGGAACCTCTCGTTGGAACCTCTAAGGATATGAAGAGGGAAAATAGCAAATCCTGGAGAATCCGAGTAGCGACTGTTGATGGTCGCCATTAAGTACCATGTCGTATTGCAATTTCCGAACGCTCGTTTCCATCCAGGTAATTCCAGTCATAAATAACCAAATATCGTAAATACCATACTCCGTCAATCCCCAGTATGCAAATATGTTTAGTGTAGATGTCTACACGAGGGAAAATATGATAGGGCAACAGATCGCGCCCGTTTTTCTCCCCTTTTACCGTCGATCGACGATCTCCCGTGCTTTGAGTAAGGCACTAATACCGTCAAGACTAGACTCACTTAGGCTACCCAACTTCGAAGTAGCAGTTAACTTTGGTTCGACCGGCATACCAAAAACGGTATCCTTCTGAAAGCCCAGTGTTGAATACTTTGGTGTAGTATGGCCTGCAAAATATCCTAGATAGTGTTAGTTATCAAGTTCAACCTTCCAAGATCCACTAGCGTACCTTTATCATGAGCCTCAGTGCCATTACTGCTTGATTGGTCGCCTGGTGGACGACCAGATTGTGATTGAATTATTGGTAGCTGGGATTGTGGGGCCGGTGGAGGTGGACATGAAGGATAGGCCGGCTCTGGCTTGGATAGTAGAGCATGTATCGGCAGTGATGCATCGCTAGGAGTTCTCGGGATATTGTAGGAACTAAGCGAGCTTATACTACCTGTTGAGGACTGTTCGGTTTTCAAAGATGGCGGTCGCGACATCGAACTTGATCCGGATCCGGATGATCTCGAAACACGGCCGGATATATTGTTTAGACCATGGCTTGAGGCGGAGCCAGGTAAAACATTATCGGGGGAGTGTACCAAGGTTCCTTGAATGCCTCTCGGGTCGAACCAAGAAATCGGCGCACCGGATGATTCTCCATAAATCCGTTGGCTGTCAGCCCATCCGGATCGACGGCTTGAATGGTGAGAAGAGTGGTCACGGGAAGTGGGACTCGATAATCCACGCGACCGCCCGCTACTCGGTTCATCAAACGAGAGTGTCCTAGGAGAATGTAACTCGTCCCCGTGGTGTATGCTGTTCATGCCAGGAGAGAAACTACTACTATCGACAGTCGATGTTGACGAACCTAGCCGTTGTTGGCGTGTAGGAGGAGGCTCGCTGCCGGGTTGGCTGTCGGAGCCACTGACTGTTCCACTGGTCGTGCCACTTGCCCCGGCCGAACCACCGCTGGTACTACTACCGCGAATACTATCAGAATCTAACTTCAGACGTTTGGAAACATCCCTTTCTTTTCAATTCATTAGCACAATTTTCTCAAACGATATCATTGAATGTGTTGAAATTACCTTGCAATTGGGTCGCTTGTCTTTTACGGAATTCGTGCAAGTAGTCGTAGTACTTTCTATACTCGCTTGTTTTTTTATACTCTGCTAGCTCACGGTTGTATCTCTCCTTGGCCTCGTGTGCCTGTCTTTCAAACGGCTCTTTTTCGTCGCGGGTCAGATTTTGCCAATTCTCACCGACTAATTTAGCGATCTCCGTGAAGGTCAAGTTTTGGCCCTTTAGATCTTCTCGCATTTCTGTAGTTTGTCAGCAAATGGTTCTAATGGCGGGCACCAATAGAAATAAAACCTACTATTCGAAAATAATACATACGCCGATGGGGAGCGCTCCGGTGCATTTTCATCTGGCTATTACAATGTCAGACCTGCGTCACATACCAATACGGGACGAAATAAATATTGCAGTTGCCCAACCGCAGAAACAAAGTATCGGATGATAAAGAATAGCACGAACCTTGGGATGTCGTCTGTATTTGCGCTTCGCGACGGCTGCCCCGTCTGGTTTTTCAGACTTGATAGATTCCGTCCGGTTCGAGTCGACCCTGGCATCTTCAATACTCGTGCATGTAGGCGACACTAAGGATGTTTCGGGCGCAACACCACGATAATTCGCTATACGACGCTGGAGTTTCTTTAGGGTGGTTAGCACACGGTATCTGGTAGATATTTATCTGAGTAGGCGCCTTACTCTTCGATGGCCGAGCTTAACGCCAAGTGCGTCTCTAAATGCAACCATCGTCAGTGATTGACCGAAACAGGTCAGAGCACGGGACTTACAGGTCAGACTCGGTGATATCGAGAATGGTATCCCAAGAATCGAAGCCTTGGTCGATGAAGGCATCGAGATACTGAGTAATGCCTAGCTCGCCGAAAATCACTTCGAGGGAATTCATATAGCTGATTTTGGCCGCGTCTCTGCGGATCAATCGCTGAAAGCTTCAATTCAACATCGGGCTTCCCGATTACCCGGTGCGTGATGATTACGACGGTGCAGCTCGCAGGTCCTATTATAGTTCGTCGAGTAGACTTCGGAAGAATTCGGCGGTTTTTTTGTTTTTTTTTGTTAACGGTTGGAAGTATTTGAAGTCGACTCAACCTCTTCCACGACACCTCAATATTTCACAAAGTGAGTTGCACTTCCTCACCGAGATAACTGGTCTAATAACCACCCTACTGGGACAGCGTCGAGATTGCTTGTTCTTCCAGGGGTAGGCCGCAATAAGCAAGCAGCAAGCAGTTAAAGGCTGTCGAAGCTACGTAAAGATGGGGACGCGTCGTGGGTTCGATGCGAAAGTCCAGGTGTGTGGGGCGTGGGGTCTAGAATTACGAGAGGAGTGAAATGCCGAGCTACCTAGTTAATGAGAAGCTCTCTGCTAGAGTGCTAGAGTGCTAGAGGAGAGAGGGTATGTGTGTGAGAGCGAGAGAGAGAGTGTGTGAGACAAGAGGATATGGATACGGGTTAGAATGCACATGTGCTGGTGTATGGTGTGTATGGTGCGGGTAGCGGGTAGCGGGTTGCGAATAATCGGTTATGCTGTTTAATGTTGTGTGGCATTAAGGGATCGATGATCGGATTTGTCTGTTTGCCCCGTAATGGTCAATGGCAATGTTTAGGGGAAATGTGGAAGATTAGCATTCTGGATCCTGGGCTGTTGTGATGATATACGATCCCTCTGCATTTTCTAGATCTCGATGAGTAGCGCAATCGAGGGGAATCGATGGGAATCGAACAACTTTTGACGTGTGACAGCAAAAGGGAGAGTCAGAAAATAAACGGCTGCGGCAAAGGACCCAAGGACCCAAAAAGAACCAAGGACCCAGAAAAGCTAGTGTGCACCGCTGAAGGGGAAAAAATAGAAACTCACCTACAGGACTAGTTTCCCGTCCGTTTCTTTCTGATGACCAGCGGGCAGCGGGCAGCGGGCAGCGGGCTGGCGGGAGAGTCCTGAAAACATGCAAGCTCGAAAAATGGCCTGATGGTCAATAAAATAATAAGTCGACCGGCCGACCATACACGGTACCTGGCTATATGTATCTATCGAGGTATGCAGTCACGCTCTACAGCTCCTTCCCCCCCCCCCCCGGACCTGGGCGAGACTGTTAGACTGTTAGACTGTTCAGGCTCGTTCAGGAACGTGACTATTTCCTAGAAGATCACAACCTGTCTTGTCCCAAAGACCCATAAATGAAATGCAATGTTTACTATGTAGAATCGAGCTCATGCAGCCTAGTCAGGGCTATCAGGGCTAACAGGGTTAACAGGGTTAAAAGCTTAGTAGCTCGGTGGGTGCGTTTGCCAACTCAAAAAGGGATACCCGTCTCTTCGGGAGTCGAACTTTTCGATCTTCGCGAAAAAAAGAGCTTTGTGTGCGAAAAACAGAGAAGAAGCACCGGTGGCCTTACACCCCCCAAGCCCGTAGATGGTCATGGGGAATGGAGCAACGAATGTCACGACAAGAGGGCCGAGGGAATAAAAGACGACAGGTTACAAAGTTAAGAGGAGATCGAGATCGCTGGCCAGAACTTCGGACGAATCAGTGGGCTGCTTTACCTCGTGTCTCCCTGCTAGGATGTTCTGGATGCGTGTGTCTGTCCCCGAGTCGCCGCCATCCTCCCTCGCGACGTATCTTTTGACGTCGTGTCGATGTAGCGCCATGAGAGCCGCTTGATCTCTCCTTTGACGAGTCACAGTCTGATGTCTGTCTGCTCATATATCTTGTCATATCCTATGTACCATTAAGGAAGGCGCCAAAGTTCCTAAACGGGACTGGTCTCTGTTACAGTTATCTAAAGGTTCGGTGGTGACGAAGCTGACGAAGCAGCGAAGACACTCTTGTCAGGTACGTCAGGTACTCTCATCCATCTAGACTTGAACCGAAGTAGGTATCGGGGTGTCGGACCACTAGCCAGTGTTGAGAGAGAAACGGAAGCCAAGAGGGCTGCCGACAGCCTACCAATGAGATGAGAGTATATGGGAAGAGCGCAGGGTGCCGCAATCGATTTTTCAGCCCGGGATCGAAAGTCTTGGCATATCTTGAGCTAACGAACCCCAGACTCCTAGAGTTCATCAGTCGGGTGTTTTTTTTGGTTTTTTTTTTCCTATTACTGCAATGGGCAATCAATCACTTTTAATGCTATGTATCGGCGATTGCATTGCCCTGCCCCCTCTCGCACTCCACTGGAAGAGCTACCTAAATACGTAGGAAGAAGGTCATCTTGGTCCCGGCATTGTGGTATTCAAAGCGACGATCAAGATGGTAGGGTATATTAAAGGTCGTGAGGTAACATCGGTTGCCAAAGGCCAGGTTCGAGATTCGATTCCAAGCATAAAAAACTTAACATTAAGGGAGAATGCCCATGATAAGATATCATGACGGTCGTCATTGTGCGACAAGATCGAGATTGGGAGGCTTTCACAGTTGAGACAGTACTGTCGGTGGTTTTGGTGGTTTGTGATGGGTTGGCGAACGGGCGAACGATGCGAGTTGCATAAGTTGTAGGAAATCCCTCCACCAATAAACTACGGCTATTGATTGATCCTACCTAAAGCAAATATGGGGAATCACCTGATTCTTAATACAGATTAGTCTTATGCAATAAGGCTAGTGTATGAGTATGTTCAAGGGCATATAATACTAGCTAGAGCAACTATAATACATACTAGTCTTCTCTTTTGCCGCATAATGCCGTGGGCAACTGCGTGCATGTGGGGCTAAGGTACCTAGGTAGGTACCTAGGTATTCTCGTACTCGGCAGTGTCACCATTTCCCATATTTTCCCATCGGAGTGGATGGAATTCTTTTTAGCTTTTCTAACTTCTTCATCCCGATTCCCAGCTGATTGACGTACCTCAAGCGCTTGAATCCTCCGACCGGCCATCTGCATCCAACGGACCTAACGGCAGCTAGAACATCAATCAAAAATAGTAGTACAGTTACAACTTACGGTAGGTATGTACATAAACACGTGGGCCTGCAAGGCTACAGTAGCTTACTATGTAGCTACGTGGACGTGAGACCCTCGTTTCTTTGACATCATCAATCCCTGAATACGGGGGGTTTTTATGGTTTTTTTGCTGCATACGAAATGCAAAATAAAAAGAACACTATGGCTAATAGCGGCTCGTACGCTAGAATATTGAGCATCGGTTTAAAATGCCGAGATCTAGGGATCTAGACCACGAAAAGGAAAGACAATCTTGACAATATTCGTTCTGACGTCGGGGTTATCTTCCAGCTGGAGAGAAGATCTGCATTTGAGGCCAACGTTTGACTGTCGATCTTTTGTGAAATAAGACCATGTTTGCATTATTTATTGTACCCGAAGTCGCATGCATCTTCTTTTCATATGTATACTACCTACATACTATGTATTACCTACATATTCTAGTAGGTATACATCCTGACATTTAAGCATCATCAAGCATCAAGCATCATAAACCCTGGATTTTCTCACGTGGGGAGGCTGACAATTCGTCCACCTACATCAAGAAACCATTCGGATCGATCCGTCGTCTATCTAATCTTTATTCAACATTCACTCAACATCTCCACCTCTTCTGTCACTTTGTTCAGTGTGTTTACATACTGTCCCAAACCAGACAGAGATAATTCTCGAGTGGCAAACCGAAAAAGCTTTCAACCGTTTTCCCCTAAGAGTAGCCAATCAATCACCTGTTCTTTCTCCAAGATCCACCCTTGAATCTTGGAACCGGGTATCACATCCGATCTTCACTATTTTAACGGTACCTACTCTATTACTTTACGAGATAAAGCTGGTAGAATAGCTTCGCCATGTCCAAATCACCATCGGACAACAAGGATACCTCCAGATCCAAGGACCAAGAGCCTAGCGGGGGTTCGGCGAATGCATCCGCCTCAGCTGCTTCGACTCAAGCCGAGATGGTTAAGGTAAGTCGGCGGCACCCATCAAGAACATCGCTAAGCATCAGGCAATTCCTGGTCTAACAAAAATTTGTCGGGTTTAGGCATTCCAGGACCTCGCTAGGTACGTAACGCTTACTATCACAGCCTTACATACTGGTAATTCAAGACTGCTTCTTGGGGAGATCGACGGTCGATCTCGTCCAAGTCAGCTGGTCGTATGTTCCCGAACTTGAGGTTCGGAAGAATATAGCTACATGGAAATGCCCAAATTCGCCTCGGATGTCCCATCATTTGCCATGGCAATCGCTTCTAGAACCCCTAGTTTACCCATCCTTTCGTCATGCTAAATTCCCTTCGTGCATACGCGTTGGTATGATACGCACGACTATTCCCCATCGCGCGGCCCCCCCCTTGTCTTTCTCCCCCGATGTTCTAGATCCCCGCCTGGTAGCTACAACGAATCCAAACCAGCCAGAGCCACTCACCCACTTTACACATCCGAATTCCCACCCGGGTGTAATCCCTTACACGGGAAACCAAATTTATTCATGATTGCCCTGCTCAGCCTACTGCCTATCAACACCGCTTTCACCGTGGAAGTCCCCGGTTGATTGAACAAGTGGCTAGCTGCTTTGCTTGCACCTCCTCTTGCTCGTATCTAGGCGCGGCTAGCTTAGCAACTGGCTCCACGTCGGATGTCTAGTAAAGTTGCTTAGGTTGCCGGCCTTTTCTCGTTACAACACCATTGCCGATGTATCCCAAAAGTCGCACAGGCTCTTCAGTTTCTGCGTGGCATGTCCTTGTCCATAGCGTGTCAACATCTGATGACTAGCTCTTACAAGATTCTGGCTTGCTAAACGGGACGGTCTGCCTCAAAAATCAAACCCGTCGAAAGACTAGACTGCTTTTTAGTTATACATTAAGAAGGACCATGTCGGGAGTTCGCATATTACTTCTCAGTTTCTCTACTGAGGATGCAGTGCTAACGTATGCTTAAACAGGGGCGAACAACAAGCCGCGGCTCTAGAAGCAAGTTTGACAAGCTTGGAGAGCAAACTCGATGCCTTATTAGCATCTATTGAAGGTGGGCCTGCCTCGTCTGATGCAAGTAAGATGAAAGAGAACTCTGAAGAGCAGGGCCCTAATGCAGAAAAATAACATGTTGCTTTCCTCCTCGTCTATCGGGCCACGTCGTGTTTAATCTAGCGGGGGCTTCCGCTGTGGTACAGGCGTCTGTTGTGTATAACGGGTTAGAGGAGTACATATCGAGCGAGGTTATCTTCAGTCATCGATCGCCTAAGATCGCCTAAATTCGCCACCGTATCCATACTTACATACACCTACATATATATGTATGTATAATCCCCACATGCAGTTCCAAATAGATTATTCCAGGAGATCAGGGGAAGCTCTCTTGGAAGCTTTCCCCGCAGAGGCGCTGGTGGTACAGATCCAGACCAACCTGGTGTACATACATGCGTACATAGCATAGAATGAAATAGATTAGAGCATTTATTGCATTAGTGGAAGCATCTAGGTTAGGTTATGAATCCTACTGTGACAAACACGATGTCACCATTTGAAAGGCGGAATACTGCGGGCCGCAAGAGTGGTCTAACAGGAGCGGTAGCTAGACATGTACTTTTCTTCGTAGATAAAATAAGAACGATTTTTGAGGTTCAGGGTAATAAGTAACGTAGAATATAACAAAACGTGGTCTCGCTACATAATAAGCAACGTCAACAACTAGGTTTAGAAATACCTAGGAAGCAATTTTAAACGAAATTTGAACATCTGACGTTGCTTGGTATGAAGGAGTGATGTCGTTCAGGGGTGCTTCGACCAGGCCTCTTCTACATACCTATCATCATTCAACGATCCATCTACACACGCGGGTCGCGTCTACGTATGTAAATCGCAAACCATCGACCACGCAGCCCGGTGTGAGACTCGATCGACAGGCCCAAGCCCATATCGGAAAAATCATAGATAGATGTGATGCTTTTTTCGGCTGACCGAGACAGCGTTGGGCTGATTTGTCCATGATTGGTAAAGAACCCACACCTAGGACCTGTGCTCGGGATCGAAAAGAGAGAAAAATCCACGGAAGTGGTCCCATAATCGCACGACTAGCCATATCGTAAATATGTACTAGAATCGAATAGGAGGAGTCAACCAACAGAGCCTTCTCTACGGCTCTCCGCTCGGCTACGATGGGAAATTTGCTACCTCCTCCAACGAGCCCGGCTGTTTTCCTCTGGCTCGTTTAGTGTATTCTAGACGCGTCCGTAGGAAGCGGTGCTCTGGACAAAAGGAGCCATGTCTGCCCACTTGAACCTGCGTGGAGACGTACGACTCAGACTCGTGATGGTCTGCATATGTATAGATCCCGGTGTCGGTTATTGACGTCACGGGGAGAGACAACGAAGTACTACGTCACGGAATACATACTGCCATAATTGGTCGATTTGGTCCCCAAGACCTGTAGCGCGTTTAAAATATCTCTGTCATGCTCACCGTGCCTTGTCAGCTCGAGATGTAGATAGTACCAATATTGGTTGGGCTGGTTGGAGACTCGGAGACTACAGGGTAAAAGGGAAGAAATTATTCCCGTGGAGCGGGAGCTATGCGGTCTACAAAGGAAGAATTGGAAGAAGGATATAACGCGTCCCTGTTCGGAGGGTTCGGATTGTACGTTGCAAACTACTAACTTAATACAAGGCCCGAGCAATTTTGAGCACCAAAGAATAAGTTTATAAGACAGTTGTTTTGTACAGCACGCCTCAAAGAGGAATAATTAGCAGTTGGAATGATTGTTATAAAAAAGAAATACGATAAAATGAATAAAATACCGTAGGGAGGAGTCAGGAGATGAGTGTATTCCGAAGCCTCAAAACTACGACCCCGGTATAGTCACAATCTAAACACCGTCAAGGCAGGAAGGCTATATCTTCAATCCACTATTTTATCTCCTTGCCATACAAACGAGAAAGAAAAAACTACCTCAACTCGTAAATGTAATTATATTATAACATCAGTCTCGTTGCTAAACCGCTAGCTTATAGATGCTGCCGCCACCACAGCCGTCACCACCACAAGTAAGCTAAAATACCTGTTTTCCAAGTAATGATATTTTCATATTCGTAAGTCCAAGCCCAAGCCCAAGCCCAAGCCCAAGCCACACGACTTCACAAATCAGTCAACTTATATATATACAATGACCAACTCCATTCGCCGCTGGGACAATATACAAGGTGACGGGAACCCTCTGGACTGAAAAAGAAAAGGGGGGCCAAGAGCCACGACGTTGCAACCCTATCGTCTGCACGTAAGACACCTCGAAATACGACCTCCCAAACTACTACACATATACACTTATAATAACGTGGATTGAATTGTTCAATAGCCATCATTCATATAGCTTTAGGTACACATGCATGACAGTTAGGCTCCTCTTTCCTATTCATTCATTGTACCTCTGTCTTTATATACAACCCTGCCTTTAAGTTTCGAGACCAGATAAATATTAAGCGTTGCAACACGTTTGGAATAGTCAACTACATTACCTATAAAGATCGGTTACCAAGGAGTCAATATCGACAAGTCCCATCTGTGTACGGAATATGTTGCACTGCCCCATATGTGGCCTGTGCACCTACAAAAGCTGTAAGCCTATGTACATAGGCAGATTAGACCCATACTAGCTTGGCACTTTCTAGATAGCTTCAATCACCAAGTCTTTCCCTTTTCATCATCATCTTGCCGCTTGCAGGCAACAGAATATAAATACGATGAATATATTTCTTATTCAGCAGCGAGTATCTTAGGTAGGTAAAAACGCACTACAAGTTCGTATAGCAAGTACACATACCTCTGACGACAACTTAATTACTACGCAAATCTAACTTGGATTCAACGTAGGTAACTATAAGGATTTATGAGTGATTATACATCCACGCCAACGAGAGAAATGCTAGGCGAAATCACTATCGTTTCACATAACTTTACACGTATTTGGAAGAGATGAAGAATCCTGGGCTCACTCATTTCTTATCCGTTAACGGATGACCCATCCCATTTGCGGACCAAGAGGCTAATCCTCCCTCTTTTTCAACACGGACAAGCAATCAACGAACATAGGAAGTGCCAACTGAATTCCATGATACTGGGACCCGACAACGTTTACTTCCGAATATGATATAAGCCATCTGCCAAGACTTCGACAATAGGAATCTAGCATGCCGCTACTTGTCCCATAAGCTTCATATTCCCCAAGGAGGCGAATCCCTCTCTTCGGCGGTCCGATATAGCCAAACGACTATATCAAGGACCTTCCCCATGACTAATATATTCGCAAACGACGCATGATTGATGTTCAAACATGAAGCCAAAATAACGCCCAATGAAACACCGACAATTGCAATAGTTCCTCCCCAAAAGCGGCACATCCTATTCACCCCCTCGTGCGTCGTTATAAAAAAAAAAGCATAGACCCAAGAACGGACAACAACAGCAGCCGGGTTTTACACCACTCGTAATCAAGCTTGTGGTAACGAGAGTACAAGAAACTTAGGTGGTGATGCCTGGAACTGATGGCATTCTCATAGGCCATGGGTATCGTGAGAATGATCAAGATTAATTCTTGATTGAAACACGGACTCTGGATGTATGAATAGACACATCACTCGGAGCGAGTAGTGTTCTTCACGCCTGACAGGCATTGGAAACTGATCAGCTACTATGAGCTCTTATCAGGAGCTGAACGGGACGACCGCATGTTAGTCATTTTGAACGCAAGGTTCAGAGAGGGTTGAACGTGCCCTATGCAGCGGATCGTCTTGATTCGCCGAAACGAGAGATGGGCTCTCCATGGTTCCCATCAAGGGCTCGTTCGAGGTTATCGAACGGGCCTCGAGACCGGGCCTCAAGTGTGCCGAGCCATTCGGTTTGCCGCCGTTCTTTTGTTCAGATTGACGTGCCAGTTCCCGCTCCCGGTTCTTCTCGAGAAGAGCACCGCCAAGCGTTGCGCACTTTAGAATGGTCTGTATCAAGTGGTTTTGCTGTAGAGGTTTGGATAAGTATTCGTCCATCTGGGCCTGTATACACCTCTCCCGATCTCCCATCATAGCGTGTGCCGTTAATGCGATGATCGGTGTCCGGTGAGAGCCAAGGCTGCGTTCGTACTCGCGGATCTTATTAGTAGCTTCGAAGCCTCCCTACATACGATTAGCAATTTGTAATTGGTTCCGGAACACTGCGGCGGGTGTCAAACCATTATTGGCATCTGGACATCCATTAGGATGACATCAAATTTCTTTTTCTTGACGGCCTCCACAGCTTCTAGGCCGTTCCCAACCACGGTGACGGCGTGATGATATTTCTCGAGAATCTTTACAGCCAGTCGCTGGTTAACCCTGTTATCCTCAGCAAGTAGAATTTCGAACGATTTCGTATTGTCAGCCAGGGACGGCGTAGCACGGTTCTCTAAAGCAGGAACCATTCCATTCCCCAGGTCGATGGGTTTACAAGGAGTGGTCATGTAAGATGTAATGCCTAGATCCAAGCATGATTTCAGGTTGACGTGAACGACTGGTGCCAAAAGGACAATCGGGAGGTATTTGAAGTCTTCAACAGCCCTTAGCTTACGGGCGGTGTCGATAGACTCAACAATGATCACGTCGTATGGCGGATCGTCCGACCCAGGCACGTGAGGATTTCCTTCGGTGTTTACAACCACCGGTACAAGGCCAAGCCTCTGTAGCATATTGACGATTTCTCTCCCATATTGGGTGCGTCCCTTGTCGATAAACAGCACTTGATGTCCCTTGTAAGGCTTCAGTTGCTTCTCGATGGACGCAACCTCGCCGTCTGCCAACTTGACCACGCAGGTGAAGTAAAACGAGCTGCCTTTCCCGAACTCACTCTTAACCCAGACGTCGCCGCCCATCAAATTAACTAATCTCTTCGAGATTGATAGACCTAAGCCGGTACCACCAAACTTACGAGTCATGGATCCGTCCGCCTGTTGGAAAGTATCGAAAATCAAGTCGAGCTTATCAGGCGGGATTCCTATACCCGTGTCCGAGACGACAAACTCGATTGCATACTCGCGGGGATCCTTTGGAGGGGCACCTTCGGCTTTTCGAATCGTCAAGCTTACTTCGCCATGCTCCGTGAACTTGATGGCGTTGCCCACAAGGTTCAGAATGATCTGTCGTAGACGGAAGGAATCACCGACCACATAATCAGGAACAGAACTGTCAACCCGATATGTAAGGTCTAGGAACTTCTCGTTCGCCTTGACAGCCAACGTCTTCAAGGCATTGAAAACGGTGCCCCGTAAGGTATACGGGATTTCCTCTATTACCATTCTTCGAGCTTCAATCTTCGACAGATCCAATATGTCGTCAATAATAGTCAACAAACTGTTGGCAAGGTTGTTCACAATATTCAGCATTTCCCTCTGATATTGCGTGAGATCGGTATCGAGAGTTAATTGTGTCATTCCAATAATGCCGTTCATGGGGGTTCGTATCTCGTGCGACATATTCGCGAGGAACTCCGATTTGGTCTTGTTGGCTTGCTCGGCCGCCTCTCTTGCCTGCGTGTTTCTTTGGATACTGTCTCGAAGATTGTACACCATCTGGTTGATCTTTCGCTTGAGCTCGTCCATTTCGCCGGAAGCTTCCACGTCGACTAGCTTGGTGAAATTTCCGTCGGTAGCAGCGTTAGTAATATCGCCGAAAGCTCGCACCTGGGTGGTCTAAGTAATACCATTAGCTTCGCCGGGCATAACGTGTAACAGAGCATAAAAGCAGAACTTACCAAGTTCGTCGCCATTGTGTTGACATCGGCAGTGATCTCTTTCCATCGTCCCTTTAGACCTCCAACATCTGCTTGGCCTCCCATTTTACCGTCTACGCCGACATCCTTTGCTACACGTTGTACTTCATTACAGAAGACCGACAGGCGGTCAACCATGTTATTAATAGTTTCCTTCAATACGAGTATCTCGCCCTTCGCCTGCACATCGATCTTCTGGCTCATGTCGCCATCGGCAATAGCTTGGGTAACCGTGGATATACCTCGTACCTGAGACGTCAAGTTTAGAGCCATTGTGTTGACATTTTCGGTGAGGTCTTTCCATTTCCCTTCTACATCGTCAACTCGAGCCTGGCCACCCAAGGTTCCGTCGGTTCCGACTTCTCTGGCGACCTTGCTGACTTCGAAGGCAAACTTGCCCAAGCGGTCCACCATGGAGTTTATCGTCAATTTTAGTCTGAGCATTTCGCCTTTGACTTCAACGGTGATCTTCTGGGATAGGTCTCCTGCTGCTACAGCCGTGGTAACCTTGGAAATCTCGCGCACCTGCGTTGTCAGATTCATAGCCATACCGTTGACATTGTCGGTGAGATCACGCCAGGTGCCTTCAACGTCATTCACCGTAGCCTGACCACCGAGACGACCTTCGGTTCCGACCTCTCGGGCAATCTTGCTGACTTCGCGTGCGAATTGGGATAATTGTTCAACCATAGAGTTGATAGTCGACTTGAGTTCAAAGATCTCGCCCCTGCATTCGGCTTGAATTTTTTGAGTGAGATCTCCTTTGGCAACAGCAGTAGTGACCTTAGCGATGTCGCGTACTTGGGTCGTAAGATTATTTGCCATGGCGTTCACGTTTACCGTTAACTCGTTCCATATACCTTGAACACCCATTACATCGGCTTGGCCTCCTAAGATACCCTCGGTGCCTACATCTCTAGCGACACGACTGACTTCGGATGCAAATGTACGCAGTTGCTCAACCATAGTATTGATAGTTTGCTGAAGCTGAAGGATTTCACCATTGGCCGGCCTCTCGATCTTCTTAGTCAGGTCGCCATGGGCGACAGCGGTTGTCACTGAAGCGATTTCTCGTACTACCGATAATAATTAGCTATTGGTATTCAACAAGATGTATTTGATTTTTAAACGAACCTTGATCGGTGAGATTTTGAGCCATTACGTTAACTACACAGATGTTAGTAAATGTCGGTGAAAATATCGTCAGGTACCCTACCATTGTCTGTCAGTTCTTTCCAAGTTCCGTCTACGCCTTCGATCATGGCCTGGCCGCCAAGTATGCCATCTGTACCGACTTCACGCGCGACACGGGACACTTCGCTGGCGAAGACCTGTAGCTGATCCATCATGGTATTGATAGTCCGCTTGAAAGTCGTAATTTCCGGGTCCATTTCCACAGTATTCATTCGAACCTTCATGGTGAGATCACCTCGTGCAACGGCGCTAACAATAGCACCAATTTCACGGAGCGCCTTTTGGAAGGCCTCGTTAGCTTTTTGATGTTTCCATAATTCCCGTTCCAAGGCAGCGACCCGTTCCTTCTCAATGAGTTCAAGGGCCTTCTCTTGCAGTTGTTTCTGCTCTATAAGCTGAGCATTGACATTCGTCAACTCTTGGCGTTGGTTGTCGAGTATCTTGGATTGGTCTATGACATGCTCATGAAGTCCCTCGAGATCTTCATTGGTGAGGGGAAGAACCTTCACGGCTCGTTCCTCACTGGCGCCGTTCCGGGCGGGCGGGAGGACTGCAAATCGAGAGCGACCTCCTGACGATTTACCACCTAGGGGACTAGGGGACTCATCGCCAAAAAGAGATTCGGCCGTCTCGTTAGGCGTATCAGGAAAAACTGCACCATTTCCAACACTGGCCTTGGCCTCGAGCTGTTGGATCCTGACTACAAGGGCAGAAAGCTCACGCTCAAGAGTTTCTTTAGCATGGCTTTCGTGACCGGGTAACCTGATTTGGGAATTGGTGCCGATAGGAACAGGAACCGAGTTGGCATCTTGGGGGTAAACGGCTAATGATTTAACAATGGCAGCAGTGGCCACCAGGGTCTCCTCGTCGGCCATCACCCTCATGATTATGGATTTAAGACGCTTAAATCGTCTTGAAATGCAGGTTGTCAATCGTAAACGGTAAGAGGAAAATGGGCGAGCCAGCGTTCGGTAGGCGCTGGATGAGCTTATGACGAACGCATGGAGCAGGACGATGCCGATGTCGATAATACAGCAAAAATACAGGAGCGGACCAGCGGATTTAGAAAAGGGATCTATCTCTATCGCAATTTGTCGCGGCGTTCCCGCCTTGACGGCGGTCGGAAGGGAGCGATTTGGACAACCGTGTTAAATTCAGATTGTTAAACAGTAAACCGTTTTCAAGGACTATACAAAATTACAACGACAGTAATACTCGAGTGTAAAAAGATGATAATAATAGGTGGTCGTGTCGTCGTATAGGATAATTGTGTGACTTTGATGAGATGGATAAATCTGAAAGGGAAGGCCTCTTTTGTCGGAATAAGGAGAGACCCTGCTTGAAAGCGAGTGGGTGGAGAGACGAGGGCTCAGGCTGGGAGAGGAGGTGGTATGTACTGCAAAATGTATGTCAAGGTATGTACATACGTAGTAGTGTACACTATGTCAAGGGCCGCTGCTATGTACGTTAACCTAACTGGACAGGTGGGCCGTCTTTGGCTTTTCCAATTAGAACCCTGGTTAAAAGAAGATGCAATAAGGGAAAGTGAAGATTTAGGCGGGGACGATGGGGTCGGGGTGCTGAAGGATGAGAGGGCAAGATGGTGTAAGAGGGCAAGAGGGCAAGGGAAGGATGAGAAAAGGTGCCTATGGGCTGGGCTATGGGCTATGGGCTGGCTTATGGGCCACACTACATATGTGCTAGCCAGTCCTTGCCCTTAGTCTTGCCCTTTTTGACTGGTTGTTACTGGTCGCTAACGGTCGCTACCACCTGAGGGAAGTAGGTACGGCTTGGGGGAAGGAAATAGCCGGGTCGAACCAGCCACGCAGAAGAGACAAGAGACCTGGGAAGATTTGATGTAGGAGTTGGGTTAAGTTGTAACTGTGTACGGATTATTCGCACGTAAATTCGGGCACTAATAGCCTATAAAAAGCATATGTTTTTTTTTCTCCCCTTTCTATTTAAATTTTGCCTTTGTAAATATAAATTTTTTTTTTATCTTTGTGAAAAGATATGTCTTCCCGTTGTCCAAATTTAGACGTTGGGAGAAAGAAGGGTCCCTGATATCCACACCGTACTTATGTGGGTGCCGAATAGGTACATTAAGCCATATATGTAAGTACATAAGAAGGTACATAATAAGGTACATACAAGGTTGTGGCACCAACACCAAATAACCTCTGCATGGACATGGTCTTAACTGTATAAGCGCGATCTATAAATGTATGTACGGTATCTGGGTATCTGTATTTTTTAAGGAACATTTTAAATATTCTCGACATTACATACCTAGATACGTTATCAGATCCAGGGTTGGGGGAGAAGCAGGCTGACCTCTTGACCCTCCAAGTCGACCAGATAGTTGACCAGAGCTTTATCGCCTCCGCATCGCATCGACAAGTTCAATACGAACTGTTGGGTTGGCCGCCTATGTCGCTATGTGGGTACCTTATACAAGTACATATCTACCTAAGTACTTCTGCGCCTACCTCGCAATAGTACGGTACTTAGCGCCGAGGAAGGACATGTCTTCTTGTGATACACAGATACACACACCTGATGGGCCTTAAACTTCTTAGACCAAAATTCAGGTTGTACGTGCATGTAAATCAAAACGAATCAAACAACCAAATCCCATATTACCTCTATATAATAAGAATACATCTCGCATTTGGAGGCAGATGCAGAACGTTTGTGGGGGGGTAACGCCATTGCCATTTGCCATGCGACTAAGATGGCTAGTTTAAGTATAATCATCTACAAAATAGGTAACTAAACCAGCTTAAACAATTAGATAAATTAGATACTCACCACTTACCTAGGTAACTAACAGGCATCCCACAACATGTATTCCACATCCACGAGACTCGACAGGGTCTAAGCTTGCAAAGTCCGCGGGCGTTAGTAAACGTTCCACTCAGATGGGTTTACCCTAACTTATTCAACTTACCTAGATGCGAGACAATCCGTCGCTCGGGGGGAAAGTCTAGTGAGGCTCGATACGGCAATGAGCTGACGCGCCCCGTCTTGTGTGCCGTATGTATTCCTATCCAGCATTACCATACTAAATACCTGACCCTAGGTATTTATCAAGGCTCTTACAGTTACCAACTCGGTTACAAGTTCCTCAAAACTGAGCAGCGATACTGACGTCATGTGCTACTAGACATTCGACCTATCTTGGAATCCTACCTCCCTACCTACTACAGTATGTAGAGACTCTTGTAGTAGTGTATCTATCGATCGATCAATCATTTCTCACAAAAGCCTCACAAAAGTTTCCATGGCTTCAACTCTTTCGAGCCTCGCGCTCGGCTCCGGCGTGGCAGCCACTATCACTCGGGCTTTGCAAGTTTGATAGGTACATTAACAGCATTAGCAGCTTAGGTATTCCCCCATTGGTCTGGACTGCCAAAAGTCGCATATTCTATATTCTGTACCCAAGGTGGCTACTTGGCTTGCCTGCATGGTGCTTGCTGCCAGGCTGCTTGCATTTCTACATACACACACGCAGTATGTAGGGTTGGATGCTCCATACATTAGCTGCTCGCCCGTTGGTCACTCCGACTAGATTTTCAACTGGATTGACTGGCTTGACTAGATTTCCGACTGGAATTCCACCTGGGCAGTCAAAAGCATTGACGTCCCGTCTGTCTTACCTACCACACCGTATTCGATATCCGCTACCTAAGTAACGATGTATTGGATATTGTGTACGGCTTCGTGGATTGGTTCTAAACCTTGCCGCACAACGAGCCGAGTCCCCACCGGATTGGTACGTGGACTTCGTGCGTAGCAAATGGGCAAAACGGGTCAAGAGATCGCGGCCCATCTCCCCCTCTCCATCTGTCGGGAGTGGCTGGACCCTAGAAAGCCATTTCATTTGTGCGTTCCTCCTGTCGGCGTCGCTCTGCTGTACGGCATACAAACAAATTCGTTACAAATCTGATGAGCAGCACATACTTTCCTATTTCGCTAGACATGCTGTTTGGTTGTTTACCATACGAGACCCTGTGGCCTTGTGCTGCCTGCGGTTTTACAAGCACAAAGCTTACACTCATTCAGATGTGGCAAACCAGACCCCCGACTCTTTTCGATTAACTAGCCTTCTTTTGCCCTTTTGCCCTTTTCGCCCCAGCGATGATCAGCAAGGGGGTGGACGGATGGTGGGCACTTCACCATCATCTATTGGCAACTTATCGTCACCGGTATGTTGCGAAATGCTTCATTTAAAATTACCTTGAGTCGCATTTTTTATTAAGCAGGTCAGCAATCGGCTAAGAAATCTGAGGGAAAACTCCCTATCGAGGTTGCTATCTCTTTTCCCCCCCTCTCTCCCTACCCCCCAATACCATCAGATAGTAATGTCGAGTGACGTCACAGCATCTGCACATCTGCATGTGCACCCAGCCCGACCCAACAGGGAATCATCCCAGGGTCTTGCCCGCTCTGTGCCAGGTCTTGGCTTTCGAAATACATGAGGCAATCAAATGCTGTTCCATGCGCGAAACTGCACCGACTTCCCTGACTTCCCTGACTTCGAAACGAATCATATAGGAAACCCGGGTCATCGGCTCTTGATGAGATGACAAATGGCCCGGATTCGTAGGGCTATTGGAGCGTAGCGCCGAGTTCGAGAAACGGGACACGCGATAATCCAGGGATCACTGCGGACTGTCACCCGTATTTTCTCCTTTTTTGGTTTCTTTTAGCTTTGTTTTTTTTTTGCTACTGTCCATGTATGTACCGTATGTGGAAAATGGAGCCCTGATAGGCGATGGGTCGTTCGGTCGCCACGATTCTTATTCATTCATAGGGACAGCAAAAAGACCCTTTCGTCTTCCGTATGTCAAAACCCCACAAAGGGACCGTCAAGCGCTTAGCTGCTGAAAGGAGTGGCCGAAGGTTTCCACTTAGGCTACAGACATTTCTCTTCATTTCACGTTGGTCGCCGTTCTATGTTTAGTCGTTCCGAATATCTATCGCTGAGCTTGGAATAGCGCCCGGCTAGAGAGGTAGGCATTGTTCACGGGATGGAACTAAGGTGAGCTAAAGAGGTCAATTCCCGCGGTCCCTCAGTTTCTCTCAGCTCCTCTGTAAGGCCTAGGCTAGCTGGCCTTGCTGGCTGGCTACGCCCCGAGCACGCGAACGAAGTCGAGGTGAAATTACACACACTAGCGTTTCGAATCGTGGATCTCGTTCGCTAATCCTCCAATGCTCGAAATGGAAATATTTTGAGAGCCACTCAGCACTAAAGATCATGGTCAGATACCTACTGCATACCATCTTATATCATAGAAATGAAGGGTGAAGATTTGCACTTCGAGATCCGGGTTCGTCTATTCCTCGGTAGATCTATATACTGACTATCAAACCAGTACCGAGGATCTCAGGATCTATTAACCACGCCGTTCAGCTGTTAGTTTTGGCATATTGCACTTGTAGTCTAGCCTATCGGCCCAAGCGAGGTTATCAGGCAATCCGACACCGCTAGATCTAAAGACTCCGCCTGTACATACACTACACCACGCGAGACCTCTAAATTGCTTGCTATTTATGTATACGCGTACAACATTTTGACAGCTCCGACACGGCCGGTAGTGTAACTGAAAATGCCCGTGTCCTAGCCTCTCGATTCCTCATGAATCCTACGAAGTCGGGAGCTTTCCCGGCCGCGGCGGAATCTCGAATATACGGAGCATGATGCTGAATTTCATCCTATCGCCGAGCTGTAACTTGATTATCGCATCCTCCGAGCATGGCCGTGAAGAATACATCGAATAACCAAGCCACGAAAACTAGGGTTGTTACGGAAAGCCGAGTAAGCACTTGATAGGATAAAATGAGGCGCGCGGCACGGATCTAAGTCAAACATAATAGCTTCATTACCCATTCCTAACACGACCAACAAAAGGATCAAACTCATTCCCGCGTATTATCATAATCAAGATAATGTCGATGCTGATTAATATTGTATTAAATACTAACTAGGTGTTGCGACTTGTTCGTAGTCTGGCCCAACATCACTAGGAGACCAAAAATGATTGTTTTCCGGGAATCAAGTACTGTCCGGGAATAACATATGCCCACGGGGTACCGTCACATCCTCATCTGAACTGTCAAAATCTATGTTTCAGCTTGAGAAGATCGGCCACGGACCCTCTCCCTTTCCCTCCCAATCTGTTAACCTACAAATGCCTTGCGTGGGAATACTAGGTACCCAACCCAACGCTCAGCAGGACGCACGAGCGAATCTCAGGGCCTGGGGGGGCAGCAAGGGCGGGGAGAGGTGGGTGCGAAAATTTGGGAAATTCCGGGGTTGGACAATTATTACTAGTATTACGTACTGCCCAAGTAGTTATTTTATTTTTCGTCGTTTTAATAATCCCTTTCCCGATCATTTTGTTTTTCAAACATGGTCCAGCGCAGAACCACCGAGGGGGTGAAGATCGCCAACGGGCTCCCTCCCAACCCATCCACCCAGAAGTTTCAAAAATGCTCATGTGATGGGCCTTGGTTTGCCCAACCATCGCACAAGAAGACGGGCTAGCTAGCTAGATACCTGGGTAGCTACACCGCGACGGCGCGAGATGAAATACCCTTGGAGAGCTGGGGGCTCCGCGCCGAACGCTGGAATAGTATTTCGTTTCGTATTTCTGCGGTTTGGTAGTAAATATCTACGGATAAAATTATATCGTAAAATGCCACTGCTATTACTAGTTGGCAGGAAGTAGGAAATCTGATTCAGTTACGTATTAGTGTTATACGTGCGTCGTATGTTACCGACGACATCGTACGTGAAAAATAACAAAATAAGCATAATGGGCGCCGAGAAGGCGAAAAAAAAAGGGGGAAGCCATTCGCAGTGTCCTTGTTCGCCTAGCTGACTTGTTTGATAGGGCAAATGGTGTCATATAATACCACATGGTGCTCTAGCCGATCGCAGCGATCTGCGCGAGTTGTCGACTGCCTTAATTACATGTCATATATGGGACGATCTTTCACGGCCAGTCCGCCTTAAAACAGCAGCGACGCGCGATAAAGATCGGTCGTAGTTGGGCGCAGGAACAGCAGAGCCTTTTTGTGCTTCCCCAATATCATATCCCCAAGAGCCAATGCGAGCCGCCCCGGACCACGTACATTAATATCTACTTGCATTTGATCCGAGTCTCGTGGGTAAAAAAAAAAAACCTACGTGAGTACGATTACCTCCTAACCTAGCACGTCTCGTTGGACGGGGGCGATGTGGATTTTTATCAATAATCGTCATTTCGTGTTACTTTGGACAGCTTCATTCTGGTGTGCTAGCTACATACATACATTAGATTCTCGGCGGTTGCCGTGTGATAAAAAAGAAGAAGAAGAAGAAAAAAAAAGGGACAAAATCGAAGACACCGCTGAGGATACCGCTCCTGGTACAAAGCAAAATAAAAGACAATTCAAGCGCCCGTGAAACCTCCAAAGCTTGCTTCGTGAGGGTATCTAGTCGAATGCCAATGCCGCTGCTGAACTTATTGCCTAATAACGCCTTTCACTTCCACTCATCTGTAGATAAAGACAAAATATTACGAAGACGTATTTGAGGCGCTACCTTTAAAGGTGATGAGAGAGCATTTGAATATTAAGCTCTCCGGGCCCCAAATACGTCAGTCTAATTCATCGCACCGTCCCTCCCTTGTCCTACCGCTGACGTCCTTAGAAACCAAGCTCTTCAACCCCACACAACTTCATTCTCTGCTCGACGTCTGATTCGACCTGATCCTGTAGAATGTAAGACTAACGTCGCGGAACACCACCCCGACCGAAGCCGCCACCAGTCGAGTTCCAGCCTTGGGTAACGCTCTGCTTCACTATCATGGCGGCAGCCGCCGCGGCAGCCATTCGCTCCTTTTGACGGTGCCTCTCCTTGAGGTATCCAGCCGCCTCGGGTCGCATGCGCAAGATCCGAAGAATCATGTCATCGGAAGGGTCGGCTTGAGCTTCCTTCCGTTTTTCTTCTTTGGCCCGGCGCATGGTACCAAGGTTGCGGCTCATCATGATACTTTTACCCCTGCGGATGGTTCCCATGCTCGCGAAAGCCGGGCCGCTTTGGGAAGGGCTAAGCGATACGCCCAACGACGCGGGTGCAGAGAGACGATTGGAGCTCATCTGCCCCTGAAGCTGCTGCTGCTGACGTTGGGCGGCAGCCGCGGCCATACGTTCTGACGTGCGAATCAGGTTTTCAGTAGAATCGAAATAGAAGAAGTTGAGTGAGGCGAGCTCGTGATACTTAGGCGATCTAAGGACTTCGGCGGGAACACCAAGGACTTCACCATCTTCGTCTCGCGCGTTGAAGAAATCGAACAAGAGTTCAAGCCACTTGTAGACAACATCGAGCTCGCGCTGAGTGAGCGGCCGTTGGTTAGACGGCTTATCTGAAAGCGGTGGCACGAGGAGGGCTTCGATGGCCATGAGCACTTCTTTCCACAGACGGGTCATAACCGCAACCATGGTTGCCTCCGTCAACGTATCCTTCATAGTAGCAAAGTTTTCATTAAAGTACGTAAAAAGAGACTGCAACGCGTTTTCGATTTCGGTATTTGTGATTTGTGGGATCGTGGACGATCGTTTAAAGAATGAATTGACTTGCGAGGCGAGGTTTCGCCCGAGGAGGTTTCGCAAGGCTTCGTAAGATAGTGATGCGTTGATATGCCGTGTGAGCTTTATGCGAATTTAGTTAGCTGCTTGTCTAAGTGATTTCGGAATTGGAGAAGAATCTACCTTGTCTGTAATTTTACGGACCATATCACGCTCCGTCCTCTTCAGGTGTCGGAACGCTTTGCCAAAGTAGAACTGTATGTCGTCTCGTTCTCCCTCCATGCTTACTCTTAAAAGTATCCTCCCTTGGGTGTCAAGGTCAAGCCAGAATTCTCTGGGAAGGTAATCGCTGAAATGTATCGGATCAAGTTTCAGCGAGGTTCTGCCTACAAAATCGTGGTCGCCGAAGGTATCGTAATCCCAGATCGTAGCCACGATGTTAAGAGGGCCGGAGACTGTTACATCGACCGACTCGTCCCAACGAGGATTGAGAGACCTCATGACAATTCGCGTTTTGTGTAAACGCTTTTGGTACTCGTCCACAAGTACCACATAAGGATCGCTTGTCCCGTTCGGATCACACGCTTTAATTTCCTCTGCTTCGACAATCTTAATAGTAAAGACGTATTTAGCTGGCCTCCTGACTTGCTTCCTAGGCCCATCAACCTTTGCAAGTATGTCGGCACAGGCATCTACATTCATGGACTTTTCGAGCTTATCCAGCTCTTGCATAGCCCATTCGACATTGTTGAGTTTCACTAAGGACTAGAGGGTGTGTTAGTATCAAGTTAAGAATAATAGTTAGTATTAAATCATACCTCTGGATAAAATTGAAACGGTTCGACCCTCTCCTTAGTATTCCAGGCATCTTTAGCGTATTGCATGAACCTTCCTTGCGTCGTTTGGGATGCTGCTGCTGCCTCTTTCTCGTTTGGTCTCGGCGTGTCCATCTCCTTTATAAACTTCTGGTCTACGATCTCGCAGTACCGAGCAATGCTGTTGGCAAAAATCTTTGATAGCGCAGTCATGAACCGAGCATGGTGGACGTCGTTATCCCACTCCAATTTGAAAACTTGATCAGCGGTCTGGTGAAATAGCTGAAACATATCGATTATTGAATGGCTGTGACGTTCGGAGTCTAATGAAATGTGATCGGGTCCGTGGCCTCGTACTTGGAATGGATCTTGCTTGATGGCTTCCTCAACGAACTGTTCCGCTCGGGCTTCTGCATTGTGGATCCAACGCCAGACGAAATCAACCAACAACTCTTCAACGTCAAAAGTAAAAGCTCGACTAGGAAGAGAGGATCTATGAATGCGCCGAATCTCTACAAGTTCCTTGTACAAATCGAAACCATCTTCGAGAGGTAACTCTTCTCCCCGGTCTTGCGCGACCTGCACGATTCTCCTTATCAAATCATGGGCATCGTCTTCAAAATTGGGAAACATCGTCTCCACAAGTACGGTTAACGGGTTCACGCCTAGAATCTCTGGGTTCTTCTTGTAACGCTTTTGAATCCTTTCGCAGAGCTTCACGACCGATTTGCCGAGCTCGACTACATGGCTAAAGTTCCAGTCCTGTTGACTACGGGGAACCTCAGCATCGAGAAAGCCACGATAGACAACTGCGGCCTGTTCTTGTAAGCCAGACTCCAGTAGGCGAGCGAACTCCTGCGCATCTTCTTCTTTCCGCGAGAAGTCAGGGTCGTCAAAAATGTGATTTTGTAGCACGTGTAGCGCCGGTCCAACCGATGGGGGCTTTGGTTCGTAGCAATGCATTAAAGTATCGTAGAGATCGCGAAGGAGAGCATCATTCACTGTTTGTAGTGTCTGCTTATACACAGTGTAATCCGCAACCGTCCACCTGCTCCGCTCTATAGTCGCTAGGGTCTCATTATAGAGATAGATGTGGGGAGGCTTCTTGACTTCTGGCGGTGGAATTTTCACCAAATCAAAGGCATTATCCAGATCAATTACGGTGAACATAGTATCGGTGAATCTGCGGGCTGCTACTTCTAGGAAGACGACTAGACGGGTAACCTGAGGGATTCGCCAGCGGACACACAGCTCCGTAAGGAGATCTATTGACTGCTTTGAGAACAAACTAGATTCTTCGGCCTCCCCATCGTGTATAGCATCATACTCAAGGGCATATTTTGCAATGATCTTGAAGAATTCGCGAGGCTCAGGAGGGATGAAAGTGTAATTTGCGTCGTCAACAGCTCTGATACTGCCAGTGTCGTCCAGCGACATAGATCCAAGGCTGAGTATGTTGTCCATGCCGTACATGGACACCCTATTCGCTATTCCTTGTTCTGGATATGACCTATCTTCTGGATATGGCGAGGGGCTTCCAGGTAATGGTTTATCAATCGGGCTGATAGCAGTGGATCTTCGAGCTAGCTCTGGGCGAGCTGTGAAGATTTCTAGCATCATTTGCGAGAGAAAGGGCGCCTCCGCCTTCTTCCACTCCTGGTACGCTTCAGCGGCGTTGAAATCTTGACTTCCCAGGGCACCACTCATGTTAGAGTTTAGCCGATGCTGGTATGCCTTGAGATCTCTAAGAGCGGCTTCTTCGGTCCAGCTTTGCCGCTGGGCATCAATGTGGCCCTGGACGTCGGAATGGGAGAGACCAAAAATCGTAGCAACGGATTGGACCATAGGCATATCCTTAATATCGTAGCTAAGTGGCACTACCACTTCAATCGTATTTCCGGAATTCTGGCCTGTGTCAATGAAGAGGTTCTGATCGTTGGTCAGGAGCTTCTTTTCAAGGGTGTTTAACCTGTCCATGAGTTCTGATTTATCGCGCTCGTGCCCCTGATCACGTAAGATGCTAGATAGAAGCCTTATAAAAAGCGCGAGGTGCCTGTCGACGAGAAGCTTCCAGGAATCGTCGCCCGGCTCGTGGCCAAGATTACACGCCTTGGTAGCAGCTGAATAGAAAATTAGCACTAAAGGCTCGACCTTGCGCTCCTTGTCGATATTCTTTCGAAAGGCCTGCTCGGTAAAAGCCGTGTACGCCTGCGCAAATGTCTTTTTAACGGCAGCATCATTATAGCCAGGTATTCTTTCAGCACCCATAATAACACGTTCTAGCCTCTTTTCTAGCGGACTTCGAAATCCATGGGGGAGTTTAACGCCACTAGAATTCCCCGGAACGAACTCCTTAACTAAATCGGCAATGTTGGACGTATGAGTCCGCGGGGGTGGTTTCGGTGCGGGAACCCATTGCTTTCGTTTGGTCTTAGGTTGGAGGAGATAATGAAGGTAGGCGACCCGAAGGGCGTAAGTGTAGGCATCGTCATGGCTCACGGCTAATTGCCTAGCTAAAGAATCGGCACGACTCCGTCTTTCGCTATTCTGCAGGCTGTTTATGCGGCGGTCGAGCCGTTGGAACGATGTTCTCGAGGCGGACGACATAATACAAAGCGAAGCTAAGTTGGTCTTATGAACTATTGCTCCACGAATTATCTGCGCCGCATGTTTTTAGCATTGCAAAGCGACCTGCGAAATTTGGGCAAGTGGGAGACTAGCTAGGAAGATTGTGTGAGAGATGACGAGAATAGTGTCGGTCAGGCGATGATAAGGTTAGGTATGTGATACGGTTAGGTATGTGATTAGGTACAGGTAGGTGATTAGGTATGTGGTAGGTATGTGGTATGTGGTATGTGGGTTGCAGGTGACGCCGCCGGCAATTCGAACTAAAGTTTTACGTCTAGAAATAGATCACAATTGGGCGGCTCCTAGGGGTTGGGCTTTTCCTTTTACGAGGTGCAGGAGGTTCCACCAACGTCATTAGGGTCATTAGGGTCATGTAGGTACCTTTTTTATATTTCCCCACAACGAACTCAATAGGTCAATTATGTACCTACCTCCTAGGTTAGGTACCTCAAATAGGGGAGTTACCTTATTGTTGTACACGTATGAAGTTTAAACATCGAAGGGAGTTGAGGGGTCACTTATCGATTCACATCCAATGGAAGTCACTGGATACGGTTCATTGTCGCATGGTAAGACCCTTTCCATAGTTTTCCTTTTTGATTAATACCGTCAATGCCTTTTTGCAAGTCACATGGGCTTTTAGTGTAACGCGGTATGCTTTCTTCTCGAGAAAACGAGAATTGAATATTTTTTCTTTTTATAAAGTTTTAACATCTAGCTTAGAAATTGCGCTTGGTGGTCAATATCGTAGATATCCAACGCCTGCCAAGTCCACATCTTACTTAACCTGTCTCACGAGACGAAAATATGATGTGCGGCATGCGACATGTACTTCTCATTGTAGAGGCGCGCGTTTAGGGTTTCCAAGTTTTTTTTTCTAACTAGTTATGTAAAGAATCAAAGTCCTCTAACGGTTCAGATGTCTCTTCAACCCTTCATCAATAAGAATGTTGCAACATTTGAAATTTAAAGTACACAATTGTTTTGCATAGATTGATACCTCCGCCATGGTATAGTATTGTAAAGAGATTCCATCTTAGTGAACCTGCTAAGCCGGATAATCCTACTTAGGATGCTGCCTTAAGTTTCGTCATCAAACCTACGTAAGTGTTATATACATACCTTCAATCCTTTGATTATAGACTCAAGCCATGCCAAGTGTGAATAAGTACTAAGTGCTTACATATCTAACATACAGAGGTGATTACATTCGTAATAATGGCAATCCGGCCCTAAGGGGCGGTAGCTACAGATATAAAACCATAGTGGCGACTTGTGCTAGTTATAAGACTAAAGTAGATGAGATAACTAGCCTTATCTATTAGGTTAGGTACTTATACTTATATGTTGACCATATCAAGCCTTTTGCTTTGCTTCAGACTCTTTAAAGACATCATTGACACATGCATGTATAAGAACCTTACATATAATAGGCACATTTTAAAGGCGCCAATCATTACATGTAGGTTCAATTTTGGTTCGAATAGAATTTCTTCTTTATTGTATTATACCTTACGTAATCACATTCGGCTTTGTCTATATGTACTTGTTGAGAGTTGGGATGGAAGGAGTTACGTGCATGTAATATACCTGGACTAAAATATGCTAGATTGGGTTTTACGAATGCAGGTGCTACTTGCTTAGACCTCTACATGTATCATGCATGTATAACTTGCTCTCGCATTCATCGCTTCAAATTTAGCATCCTTTTTATATGCTTACTACTTTCTTCTCTACACCACCTGTTATACAGCAACATAAAAGATTTCTTTAGACGCATTTTACACGTGTTCATTTAGAAATCCCCTGAGCAAGATCATACTTTCGAGTAGCACACGACAGAAATAAGAAATACGCAAATACGTATTGGATATTGGCTCGTCTTTTGACATCACATGCGGCGTTGAACGGGGTTTTCGCTCAGCCTTGTTGTCCACGAGTTGCTTACCAAAAATTTTATACAAGCTGGACATTGGGTGTGCCTGGTAAAAGGTACGGGTCATCTCAGCCAACCAACCAAAATTGTTTCAGCTAGAAGAAGAGGATCCTCGTTGTCCATTGTCTTTTGGTGAACCCCCCCTGTCCTGTTCCTGTCCCCTTTGCACTTTTTGCCCTGCCGCGCTCGTGTTTCTGTCCGATCCGTTCTCGACCTTGTTCGTGTGATGAATGCCGCGTACTTACTTCTGCGCCATTTAGGTCTAACGTCGCAATTAATTATATTGTGCTATATTTCGCCTCTTCGGTGACTCGAATGTCACTTGGGACTTTTGGGGGCTTTTACTATATATATATACCTATATGCAAGGCTATATTCGGCGCACTGCGCAGGGCAACACGACGCCAGCTGCAACGACACCCCTTCGGTGCCTTTGGTAACTTGACCCCGCCAAAATCCACTGTGCACCTCTGGTTCTAACCGGATTGGTTGCCCGCAACCACTCACCATTGCGGTTGCTGCGACCGTTGCGACACCACCTTTTCTCCAATTTGATACATATCTCTCTTACAACGTCACTAGTTAATATATTAACCTTGAATCCATACCTTTCCTGCTTCTCGTCGTATACCTTATACTGGATTGTTACTTCTACATTACTTTCGCGCGGCCTTCATCCGGCCAGCTTCCCTCACCATGGGCGTCGTGAGTAGCAGACCTGATGATGGCGCTGCCATCTATTTGAGGGATCAGAATCGATGTTCGTCAACTTATCTCACGATGCGCGCGACCGAAGCTGACCAGATATAGTATCAATTGCATCCCTCGTTATATCTTGCCCTCGGAAGCGCATCTCAACCACTATAGTCCCCAACGCTTTTCCAGCTACTCGGGCTACAGCAACGCGATCGTCGGGCGATTCCGGACCGGTTGAATTTATTCAGGTTAGTTTCGAGGCAAGAGGCGGGAATGGTGACGACCTGGGGTTTCATGTCTCTAATAAAGTTGATCTAGGATATTGAACCTTCGATTGCGCCGAACTTCCTTCTTAAACTTAATAATGACGACGAACTCGTATTCAACTTTACCTTTGTCGTCCGCCAAGAAGAAACCAGCCCTGGAATAGATACGCATATCAATGGCCTAACATACGTCTATGCTTCAACCAATAGAGAGCTCGAGAACCTTGTCACCCGCGAGTTTCACGCAGACCCGAATCTACACAAAAATGCAAATGTGGAATTGGTCGGCGATTACACCACAGGCGGAAGCCCCTCGGTGACCTTTGAGTGGTCGTGGAAATGGAAGCCACCAAAGGCGACAGAAGATGGGGGAGGCGGGTGGAGGAATGTTTGCAGTGTAGGTGAACTTGAACAACAACAACATTGGGCTTTGCTGAGTAGTATGATTATAGTTTGTCGAATACGACCAAAGAGCACACCGCCTGGATACCCTAGCCAGGTTTTCTTTTTGGGTTGCCAGTGAGTTATGGGGTTTGCTTGTTGAACCATTGAATTGGATCTAACGAAGTTCTCAGATACCTCGCCTCTCTCAAGCCATCCTAATTCCCCATCTCCCGCCTTTCAATTAGCAGTGCCTCCGAGAATACGGGCTCCATCATCTCAATCAGTCGAGTCTCGCATTAGTGAGCAAGAGGAACCAGTATCTCCTCTACACCCTCTACATCCTCAGATTGACACATTGTCCATCGCGCCCACCATCGCGACAAGCTCCCGGGAATCTGTCAAACTTGATATATCATGTCCCCGACCAGGTGAAGACATGTCCGTAAGCGATGATGGCCCTGTTTTCAGAGCTACTATCAAGGCGCTTGAACAAAAGACTGGCAACATGAGAACTCAGATGAAGAAGGTATTAAAGAAAGCTGAGCACGCATATGCCGCCCAGATCGAGGCGAACGATGCTTTCGTAGGGTTTATGGACGCCCTCCGGGAAGCATCTTTGACGAACGCCAATGCTGTCCAGCCTGCTTTAGATCACTATTTCGACAAGATTGCCAAAGAAATCCTCGCCTACGAGAGGCAGAATGCGACTAATTTACAAAAGATTATTATCGACCCTATAGGAAAACTGTATACCTTTGATATCAAGCAGGCAGAGTCAAAGAGACGAGACTTTGAAGAAGAAAGCAAGGACTACTATTCATACGTATCTCGATACCTTGGCCAACGACAAGACTCGGTGAAGACTAAGAAGCTTGCCGAAAGCGATACTAAGTATCAGACGAAGAGGAGGAATTTCGAGCTCAAGCGCTTCGACTATTCCTCGTTTATGCAAGATTTACATGGTGGCCGCAAGGAACAGGAAGTCTTGTCACATTTAACCAAGTATGCTGACACACAGGCAAGAAGCTTTTTAACGACCGCCCATAAAGTTGAGGAGTTTCTGCCGCAACTAGAGGCTCTAGCGAACGAGGTACAAGATGCAGACAAGGAGTTCCAATACCAAAGACGTGAACGGGAGGAAAAAAGACGCGTATTAGAGAAGAGTAATCTACAGTATAACGAGCCAGAGACTGTGACTTCGGCAACTCATACGCCCCCAGCCCAGAACGCCAATGGCAACCTGCACACGTCCGACTCTGAGCTCGGCCGGGCGGATAGTACTAGTTCCCAACTGAAAGCCATCCCAACAGGCAATTCAGGACCCATGACCGCAGCAGGCACGGATCTCTCGAGGTCTCCAGGGAGCATCGGACATGGCTCTTTACACAGCCCTGCGCAAACCTTAAAGTTCAAGGGTATACGAGACCTAGAAGAGAAGGATTTCAGCCAGTTAACCATTGCCGAGAAGAACTCGACGCACCGGAAAGAAGGTCTACTCTGGGCCCTAAATCGGCCGGGTACCCATGTAGATCCCCTCTCACTGAATAAGCAGGGTTGGCACAAGTACGTACAAGGCTGACACATGCTAGAAGTTGTGGTCGCGTGCTAACAAATATAGATTCTGGGTCGTGTTAGACCAGGGAAAGTTGTCGGAATATAGCAACTGGAAACAGAAGCTCGATCTCCACATGGACCCCATTGATCTTCGTATGGCATCCGTCCGCGAAGCAAGAAATGCGGAGCGACGATTCTGTTTTGAAGTAATCACGCCCCATTACAAGAGGGTATACCAGGCAACCTCGGGCGAAGACATGAACAGCTGGATCCTCTCCATCAACAACGCTCTCCAGAGCGCGGTCGAAGGCCGCGGCCTTAAAGAGAAGCCGATGTCTCCTGGGGAGCCGACCAGCCTTAAGCGTGATATCGGGTCGATTCTAACCGGGAAGAGTATCTCCTTAAATCATGGTTCTCATCATGGCTCGCATACCCATACCAGCTCTATTCCTTCCCGCCGGACTACAGTTGGAGCGCGGCCTGCAAACGCGAGGACGCCCAGCAGTAGCTACGACGAAAATCCGGACAAGCTCCTCCAGATGCTCCGTGATAATGACCAGGGCAATTGCTGGTGTGCTGACTGCGGCAGTGGGTCTAAGGTTGAGTGGGTATCGATCAACTTAGCTATCATACTCTGCATCGAATGTAGTGGTATTCATCGATCTCTCGGAACGCATATCAGCAAAGTGCGATCACTCACGCTCGACATTACCTCATTCACGCCCGATATAATCGAGCTACTGCTTCTTGTCGGAAACAGAGTCTCTAACATGGTTTGGGAAGCCAAACTTGACCCATCATTCAAACCAAGCCCGCAGGCTACACGGGAGCAACGTCTAAAGTTCATAACTGCAAAGTACGTGGACAAAGCTTACGTGGAGCCCATTTCGGCCACCCTCTCAAGATATCCAACCGCCGACGAAACGCTCCTTGCGGCTATAAAGCGCAACGAGATCCAACAGGTTATATATGCACTGGCGTTAAAGGCCAACCCTAATGTTCTAGATAAAGTCCGCGGGACACATCCAGTCTTCCTGGCCCTCGCAGCGGCCGATCCGGCGTCACCATCACCTACTACGCCTACATCCGGACGACCAGAGCCCGAAACCAGGACTATTCCTTTCCCGGTTGCTGAAATGTTGATACAAAATGGGGCCGAGATACCTGCCACGATGCCTGCCTTCCCGCTGAGTCGAAGTGCACAGATGTACATAGAGCAGAAACGGGGTCGGAATGCTGCTATCGAGGCCTCAGGCTCATCATTGTCAGGCAGTTTAAGTCCCAGCCCGAGCGAGCGAATCCAGCGCGATAAGGACGCACGTCTACAAAAGCGCATCAGCGCGGGCGGACGGCTAGCCAAGTCGCCGATTCCCGAGCGGTAGAAACGGCGGAAGTCGAACACGTCACTCTCATCTTCATCTCCCTTGCCGGATTCACAGAAGAATCGGCTCAGTCGACGGAAGTCAAATGTCACAGGTTCAAATTCATCCTCATCCACTTCCGAACGGTAGAAACGGCGATGGAATCGCTCCTTCTTCCAGATACCTCGTTTGGACCTCTCTAAGACCCCCCTACCTTTCTGCCCGCTGATCTTCTGTCCTCCTTTGAGGATTGTGACGCCTCCCCCGTCTCGTCATGCGATTGATTCGATGACGACGGTTGCTTCACGAACTGACGAAAATGACCCTATATGACGATGGCCGGGGTGGCATTAAATGCATTGGCATTGGTAAAGAATATATGAAATTTCAGGTCAAAAAGAGTGCGGATCTCTTTGTTCACGGCGTTATGGAGCATTCTGAGGAGAATACCAAATTAGTTCAAAGGCCCTTGGCAGACTGCTGACATTATTTCCATAGCAGTAGTTAAGGATATCGGGTCGGCATTCCTAGTCATGATACCAGGACATAGCTTTGAACCATTGGATGGAGAGGGAGCCCATTCATAAGGATGAAGATGTGTACTGGTGCATCCATAATTTTAATCGTGTACAACGAAGGTAGCAATTACCTCCTAGATATGATTTTAAGCTAGTGGGAAGACTATCAAAGTGCATGATTTTGTCTTCTATCTTTTTCTCCTATCTAATATCGAAATGCTGCTGCTAGGAGCCAATTATGACTTGTAATAACTACATGATATATACGTATTATAAGGTATAACCTAGGTAAGTTATGCTATGGTAGAATACCTTACTTTTAGCACCTAGTGTCGAAACTTGGAAATTTTTAGAAAATTGGTCACTGCTCTACTTATAGGGTTAGGGAATCTCGTGGATAGCGTAAGGCATGTGAGGCGCTGCAGGTGGCTTTTATAAATAATCACCTGAAGCTAAGGCGTGTCGAAATGCCGAGAGTAAGACCACGCGTGACCAATACTAAGCCTCACATGAAGCAAAGTTGCTACTTTCTGTCTAGAAAAAGTATAAGCTGTATGTATTGGAATTGCATAGAAAGTCGAGTAAGCACCCTTTGTTCATAATGATCATCTCACATGCAGCTATTTGGAACTTTAGGTATACACTTACACAAGTACTTTGTGAGACGGTACCTAGATGCAGAGACGTCTGATCTCGTAGGTTAGGTACATGTCAATTATGTAGGTAAGACATCCGATAATAAGGTTCAACGTATGTAGTCGTACAAGAAAGGGCGGAAATCTTGAATGACGAAATTTGAGAGCGCAAGACTCAAGAGGTGGAAGAGGTGGGGCCGGCACAAAGTGCGTTGAAAGGGTAGGTACGGAATACATGTTGCACAGCCCTATAGGCTATAGCAAGCTTGGGCAGAACGGGGGAGCTTCCCCACTTACCGATAATAGCAGCAGTAGCAGCAGGCGCCCATTGAGTTTAAGTAAGGAACCTGGGGATGACCTTGCCCACTATCAGCTGTTTAATCTCATAGGTAGTTTCTGTCTTTTATGATTTCTCTTGGATTTTCTACAGGAAATCACGGATAACTAATGTCATATGACTAACCTAGCATTTTGAGTTTTTATACTTTTTCTTTTCGCATTCTCGTTATGACTCAACCAATTCGGTGAAATATTCCGTACAAGGGTATACAACTATGCAAGGGTAATAGCGTTCGCGAGTTCTCCCCTGGACTTTCCCTGGCTGTTCTGTTGGTGCTCAGCCGCTAGTCCCGTGTTCGCATTGGACCGTCCCTTATTATGAGGTACCCCATCGTACCCATCGTACCCATCTGTACCCATTGTATCCATTGTAATGTCAATCTACTCGGAGTCTTGCGAGTTGGGGACTCTTTTATACCAATAAGCTTTTTCATCTTCACCAACCCGGCATACCAAATTTTTACATCAACTCATCTAGGCTCGTTTCTTTCGCTGGGATTCCAAGGCAGCATTCTACAGCCCCCTGTTATATTATAGAGCTAGACGTAACTTGTTGTTCCCATCTTTTTTTTCTTCTTCTCTGTTGACTGGTCGCAATCGAATTTTAGTACATCCTCGCTCAAGGCAGCCAACCATGGCTCCACGCGAGAAGAGTCAGTTGAAACGAGGAAGGGTACTTCAATCTACCCTTGATTTGTTCGCGTTTCCTTTCGGCTAATAGTATCTTATAGGAGTCTCCTCCTTCTAAGGCCGACAATGATATTTCAAAGAAACCTCGTCGATCCGGCCGATTGTCGCAGAAGACAGACAATGCCGAGCAGCTAAAAACGCCGGTCATTGCCAACAAGCAAAAGCTACCCTCACCTGTCACCCATCAAGGTGATAGTGAAGATTTGTATAAGGAATCAACAGCCGAGCCCCCGGATGGACGGCCTAGTCAGGTCACGCACCGTACTCCCGAAGAAACCTTCTCCCAAATTCAAAGACTATCGTCTCCTCCGCAAGATACACAAGCTTTTCCGAATTCCCAATATGTTGAAGGAAACGCCACTCTCTCTGACGAGGTCGAGGATGAGGAGAAAGAAGGCGTATGGGGATACCTCTTCCCGCTAGACCCCAAACACGGGGGCAGATGTGTCGTCTTGAAAAAACGGTCCAGCTGTCAACTGCCCAATGATGTTTCGGGTATACTGGCAAAGGAACGGTCTGATGCAACCGACGCCAGCGCCATAAAACAGGAAGAAAGTTTCGAGAAGTCTAAGGTCAAGGGTGTGCCGTCTGGTGGATATCTGATTGGGCGACATCCTGAGTGTGGTGAGACCATTCTTCCCCTTTTGGCGTCCTAAGTTCTACTATGACCTGAATATGGGCTGACTTCCGCTAGATATCATTGTGGACGATCCAATTGTTTCCAACCGTCACTGCTTAATATTCACCGAGAACAAGGGTGATGACACAGTTGCTATTCTCGAGGACATGTCGAGTAATGGAACTTTTGTGAACGAGGCCATCGTCGGAAGAAATCAGCGCCGTGAGCTACAGGAGCAGGATGAGATTGCGGTGATGGACAAGGCCCGATTCATATTTCGCTATCCACGAACTCGGGCTTCCAGTGCCTTTTTACAGCAATACACGCTCCTCGACCGCTTGGGTAAGGGCCATTTTGCCGAAGTATATCTCTGTGTAGAGAAATCTACTGGCCAAAGATACGCTGTAAAGGTCTTCACAAAAAACCCTGGTATGGATGAGAGATCGAAGACAGATGGCCTACAGCAGGAAATTGCAGTATTGATGGGAGTAAGCCATCCTAACGTCCTATGTCTGAAAGATACTTTCAACGAGAAGAACGCTGTGTATCTGGTGCTCGAGCTTGCGCCCGAAGGGGAACTGTTTAATCATATCGTAATGAAGCAGAAGTTAAGCGAGCCCGAAACGAGAAAACTGTTCATTCAGTTGTTCCAGGGTATCAAGTACTTGGTATAGCTCCCGTTTCCTCTTTCGTCTTTCCTCTTGGCATGGCTAACAACTGAAATAGCATGATAGGAATATTGTCCATCGAGATGTGAAGCCAGAGAATATCTTACTAGTCGATAAGGATCTCCACGTTAAACTTGCCGATTTTGGTCTGGCCAAGATCATCGGTGAGGAGTCCTTTACGACTACTCTATGTGGTACACCAAGTTACGTTGCGCCAGAAATATTGGCAGAAGGAAGGCATAGGAAATACACCAAGGCTGTCGACATTTGGTCGCTTGGAGTCGTGCTGTATATATGTCTGTGTGGTTTCCCTCCCTTCTCGGACGAACTCTACAGCCGCGATTTCCCGTATACGCTTTCGCAGCAGATCAAGAGCGGGCGATTTGACTATCCTTCTCCATACTGGGATTCAGTGGGAGACCCGGCGTGTAAGTCCTTATTATTTTCAGTTTATGGTATCTTGCTCGTTGAGTCTTATAACTAATTGTAAATGTCAGTGGACCTCATCGATCACATGCTGGTTGTTGAACCTGAGAAGCGTTTTACAGTTGACCAGTGCCTTACGCACCCGTGGATAACGCAGAAGACATTAGGTGTTAACGATAGTACCGATGGGCTCGTGGCCGGGATTGGGGGCCTTGAAATGCATCGGAGAGGCGCGGTCCGAGAGCGGACGTTACTTAGTTCCATCAACTCAGTGCAAGTCACTAATAAGGTCTCCCCAAGCCCCGATGCTAAGAAGGGTCCTGTAAAGGTCTTTGTGAAGAATCCTGATGCTGAGCAAAACGATGCACCTCCGAAAGAAACTCGGCCTGCAGACCAGCGAGGTACGAAAGAATTTATGGAAATGGGTGGCAAAGGCGACCAGGAATTATTCGGTAACGACACGAGGAGTTTTTATTCGAAACCTGAAGCTGCCGCCGCGAAGGGCAACAAGGCGAAAGGGAAGGGTAAGGCAAAGGGTAATGGGAAATAATTGTATATGATGGAATTCGGGGTAATGCGACCCTGGGCGAAGTATTGCTGAATTTGCCTAGCGGATCTATTAAACATCCAGTCTGAGGGTGGTACATTGCAGGAGCGTCTACAGTCTCAGCCTTGTTAGTTTCTATATGCATAGCTAGTCCGATGGCTGGTTCTCTATATGACACTTAAGGGGGTGTTCATGTTTTGAAGGTGTATGGATCTGGAGTCTATGGGCGATGGTTCATTCATGAAAATGGCGAGGGGATTTCTTACAGTTTGCATCACATTAGGGGTCAACCACATGGGTACCGGATATATAATAATGTATGCTGCTCGACTTGAGCGCTACGACAATTGATCGAGATTATTCTTGGAAGCTAGTCTTCAACTATGGTAGCAAGGTACGTTCGCCACCGAAATTTGTATGGCCTATTTAGTTGGGATATGTATACTCATTTCTCTCCTATTGTCATTACATCATCTAATACGAGTAAAATTGCCACGTTTTATAGGCATTGAACGTAGCCCTCGAGTAATCTACCTTTGTTCTGCCCCAACGGACAAAGCAGCCGGTATTCGCGTCACCGAACTGATCCGGACACATGCCTCAAGACTCCAACTCGGGATCCTTTGTTCAGCTATAGCAGCAAAATATGGGATGCCTGGCTGTGAAGAAGTTCCTCTGCTGCTTTCGGGTCGCTCGAAAAAAGTATAGTTACATATGTTGTGAGATGGCCTCAGGCGATAATACAAACAGTCAAGACAGTGATGATGATCAGGGGGAAATGGACTGGAAGACTGGAAAACAGCAGCAGTATCCGCCGCCGGCAGACATACCAGAATATGTGAAAAAAGCCCTTCCTCCGCGGCCGAATCCTGGTTCCTCGTCTATCTATTCTTTCCCAGTCGAGAGTGCTCAACAGCAATGCATTCTAAATAATCATCATCAACGGGATGGTCCAGATGTCAATTCAGGTGCCCTCGATGAAGCCGGGCTGACCGTGGTACAGCCGCTTCAGCTGATGGCGTCCTCCTCATCATGTTCAGAGAAAGAACCCGAGATATTAGCGCCACAACCAAGATATCCAGCCCATATGATTCTGGAGACGAGCGATGCCGATGATATCGTCATCAGCCCTGTCTCAGGGCCTTTAGCTGGGAATAAGAACCTCCAGCAGTACGAGGTCTCGCCGATCTCGCCTAACGAGTCTACATGTAGCCTACATTCAGGAGTTTCTTCAAGTGCGAGTCATAACTCCTCGTCAGGAGAGGAGATATATATTAGTCGACAGCCATTCCTATATGAGAAGCACCCTATTGTATATCAATCGGCGGATCTACGTCCTACGCTGGAGATGGATACTTTGAACCAAAAACACCAGTTCCAATACCAGCAAATCAACCTCCGGTATAGTGACCCGGGGAGCCCTATAAGTGGCACTGTGATACATCCTCCAACCTCATTCCCTTCTGATCCCAACCTTAGGCTCTCGCGCCACCTCGATGATGAAAACCAGGGACCGACCATCAATACTAAGCCACTATCACCGGCCGACTTGGCGAATAACTTTAGCAGCCAGTCGCAAACTCCCACCGGGACAATAGTTAACCCTAAAGTCGCGTTCGCCGGTACCGTAAACGGATTCTCGACACGGTCGCGGGCTAACAGTAAGAAAACGACCCACGCACCGCCACCCCTGAAACTAAGCGAGCGCCCGCTAGCGGACAGCTACGTTAAGACGCCGTTCCCAGGCGTAGAGCCCGTGCAGCGACAAGACAGCTCGGGCTCTACGCGCCAGAAGCAGAATCCAGCGGAGCAGAAAGCCAAAGAGGAGCAGAACAGCATCGCGAGGAAACGGAACCGGGTATCTACTCTGCCCGCGTTCGTGTTCGCGAAGTCGTTGAGGCAGAGCGGTGGTGAGACGCGGGGGAAGGAGAAGACTTCGTCGGGCCCGACGGTGAAGAGTATCTTGTCCAGGGCGAAGTCGCTGACGATAGGTCGGGGGTTTGGGTTGGGTTTGGGGGTTGGTTCGGAGGAGGCGAGGAAGGAGAAGAGGAGGGAGGAGATGAAGAGGCAGATTCGGATTGGTGAGCCGAGGTCGTGATATGTCGGAGTAAAGGGGGGCTGGATATATACTACGGAGGTCCTTGTGGGATATCGAAGATAGCACTATTTCTAGTGATTTAAAAAGGCTTATGAAGTTACGGATAGTTAAAAGGTAGCGACTTTATATAAGCCATCTCGCAGCTTATTCGCGGGCGTTATTGCACCTCATAATTGGCGCCCGCAGTTGTCTGCCATATCGCTAATACATATTACTTGACGATGCCTCGCTTGTACATTTAGGGGGCACTGCCTCACTGCCGTCTGTTGATAAGCCACGGCACTCCTCCTTGCAGCCCAATATTCTAGTAAATAAATTAAGATAAATTTGAAAAAACAAACTTGATTAAAAATCATAACCTTGTAAAATTTAAGGCTTACGTTTTGACGCATTTTTCGTCATACCGAAACCCTTCCGCAAAGTTCGTCGAGTATTTTCTCGTATCTTACGAATGGAGCCTAAATAAACACCCGGGGAATCTACTTCTAAGTCTAGTTCGGGATGCGATGGAAAGTATGGGCTGTTCGTCTTGGTGGAAAAGCCTTTAGAACGGGTTGATGGAATCGATATTGTGGCGGTACATGAGACTAAACTACTGATCTAATTAAGAATATTTCGGTGACAATGGAGTCTAAATAAGTCGCCATCTTCATATTTAACAAGATTTTCCTAGTACAGAAACATTCACCGGGGCAAGACAAAACACCGAGACTGAGACTGACTGCGAATTAAAATAATATTGATAGAATACTAGAACTTCGCTCTCTTACTGATCGACGAAATCATACTCCTCAACGGGCGTTTCCGTTTCGAGGTCTTTAGCATTGCTTCCCGAGGACCTTTGGAAGAAGATGGTGGTGCACTAGGGGATATCGTATCGCTTGCAGTAAGAGTAGTGTCACTTAGATCAGAGGGCGAACGGTTACTAGAAGAACTAAGACTCGATCCAAGCCCGCTATCGTATACTGCCTCCTCGGCTTCTGGGTTGGGCGGCGGATCACCTTTCACGGGATCGCCGTCGTCTTGCCAATGCCAATGGATGTTCATATTATGGCCGAAAATGACTGCCCCTCGACTTTGCAACTCGACTTGAGGCTTTTGTTTGAGATTCTTGGTAAATGTCAGAGGGAACAAAGCTTGGACTGGGGCGTGATGCTTGTGTGCTAAGCCCCTGGTGCAAGGGTAGGGGTCAAACGTTGCTTGCTTCATGTGCCAGATGATATTATGGCATAGTCGTCTTGGATTGGAAGTCAGGTCACCGTCGTCGTCCATGATGTTCTGCAGATCGAACATGGAGGCGGCAAGGTAATACTTTCTGGTAGGTAGTAAAGACCAGCGGGGACAGGGAATAGCCGTTGTAGATCGTGGTCGGATAAGCTCACCGAAGCCACGCCCGAACAAGGTCACTGCATGTATGGCTCTGGTGAAATCAATCCATCCCTTACCGATGGTTTGAAGGGTAGCAACACGGGCGAAGAACGGATCTCCGTCTGCGATTAAGTCCCTGAAATCCCAACCTTCCAGCCGTCGACGCGGCCGAACTTTTACTTGCAATCCCGCTTGTCGCTCCGAGTCGGTTTGGTAATCGATCAGCTTTTCCAGTATGTTGTATACATGTTCGATTCGATCTTCTAGTCGATAGTAACGTGTCTGTTTTCTTAATCGTGCGCTGCTTATTTGCCCTTCATAGGCTTCCTCATAAAGCTCCGTCTTGTCAACGTAGAGTTTGAGATCGCGATTATCCTCGTTTATCAAGACTTCGAGAGCAGAATCATATCCCGATGGATCAGTAGCATCACCTAATATAGTCGGGTCCAAGAGCCAGGCCGAGCGAAACCTGCGCTTGCTGTGCTCTAAGGAAGCCCTAAGTATATGGAGTAGAGCACTGGCTCCGTTCACTAGCCAGCCCCTTTTTTCTTTCTCGTCCCAAAATACGAAATACTTGGACGATATCCATTGCAGTTTCGTAAGATAACCATACCTGGAAATATGAACCGGCTTCTGGGTATTACCGAAAGCGAACACTGCCGTGCCAGTAACGAACTGCCCTCCTGAGATTTCGGCTTTTTCTAGGGTATAAGTAGAGTGTACATTAGGTAGCCTTGATTTATTCACATTGTATGTCGCTAGGGTTGTTCCTAGTATGATCAGTAATTGTCCAATATCGTCTGTGCTAGGGTATAAACGAACTTACCGACAACGGAGACTGCTTGAGAACACCAGCCCAATATATGGCGGAATTGTCCAAGGCTTGTCAATTTAATATCTGCGTGCTCAACAGTACAGTCAAGATATGATATTCGCTGATTGGGGCTTTTGTTGTAGAGTAAGTGCCAGATGAGTAAGTCGCCCGATTGCTCTACCGGGATTAACATGGTGGAATACCCCTTGATGAAAGTTCTCTCTTTGAATGTATCGATATACCGCGTTCTTCCTAAGGCAACTAACATGTCGAGAGATATTTCGAGCCCTGTTGATTCCTTACGTCTCCGGGGGATGGGAAAGTCTCGGGCAATAACAGGATTGGCGAACAAGTTATGCCAACATTGTCCATTAGCATACTGATTTTCTGTTCCACATACTTCGACGTTGTATTTGATAGTGAATTCTGTCCATAGTGTTTCACCGACTGGGGCGGTTATGCGATGCCAATATGGAGCGCAGAGAACAACTCCGTTATCCCGTGGCGAAGGCCGTAAAGCAACTCCAAGCCACGCAAGCTGTTCTCCTACTTCCACGACAAGCTCTGGGAGGCCTATGGCCGTTACGGCAAGCGAGCTGTCCTTAATTCGGCCTTCGAGTATTATCCGACTCCGTAAGGGTACTTATTGCTTGTGAGACTCATGATGCTGTTAAGCCATTGAACACAGCCCCAGTGGTGGCTTTGGGGCGGGGGGAGCTGTGATACGTAGCATGATGAGGATGATGAGCACTCTTATAAGCTTGTAAATATTTACATATGAAATATAACTATACAGCGAGACTATGGCTTTATGCAAGACTACCTAGGGAACCTGTGTGAAAGGTATGGATAGACAAATAGCATTGTTATAAAGGTTACTATACTTTACAATGCACCTTTCTTAACACCCGACATCCATGCAACGAAAATATACACTCGAAGCAATTGGAAGCTTCTACTTTATACATAAAGTAGTATCTCTTTCTCACGATGCTACAGTAAAGACATATGAATATGCTTATTCTCTATCTGAGACATTATAAATTTATAATGAGGTGAGGCTGAGAGAAGATTTCGGAAACCCAAGGCACCCGGATACTGGGCAATGCCTGGTCTCGGATAGCCGCATATGCATCGGGGGTAGCATCGGCGATATAAATAGGCACCCAAGGTGCCCAATGTCAAGATACAGATGTAGTACCTCTTAGCTCACTTACCCAACCTAAGGTAACAAACCGTTGCTAAGATCCTTCAATAACAGCACCTTCTAGTCTCTGTATTAGTTCTCTTCAAACTACTACTCTTCGTCATGCCCAAAAACCGAGAAAGTCGTAAGGCTAGCCAAACATCCAAATTTTCACACTTATTACACTTTATCCAAGAAGGCGATGATGATGACGAAAATCACCACTGGAGCAATAAGCAGCAAGAAGAAGCGTTTGCAAACACTCCGATTTTCACCACAGCCGTGGAAAAATTTGTTCACTCAACCTTCCAAGTCTCATCATCATACTTAGCTGCTTCTGCTTCGAGTGATACATCCTCTGCCTCAATCTACACCGCCTTCTCCTCCTTATCCAATAATCCAGCCTCGGAGCTTGTTCCTCAATATGGCCTAATTGGTATTCGACAAGATTCTGCAGACGTAAATGTCTCGGCAGAGGATCGCCTCGTTTTGGCAAATATGAATGTTCCATGGTCGGCCTTCATATGCGGATCTCAGGGCGCAGGAAAGAGTCACACATTATCCTGTCTGTTGGAGAATGCGCTTATTTCAAATAATGCCGCTGGTCACCTTCCTTACCCCTTAGCTGGGATGGTCATGCATTATGATAAATATACTAGCTATTCGTCAACACAGGTGTGCGAGGCAGCATACCTATGCTCTTCGGGAATACCTGTGACAATACTAGTATCTCCTTCTAACATTTGGGCTATGCGAAACCTGTATAGCAACCTACCTGGGGTAAATGTTAAGGTTCTACCTCTTTATCTAAACGAGGATCAACTTGATATCTCAAGAATGCTCAAGCTGATGGCCATAGACCCAGCAGCAAAAGACACGCCTCTCTACATGGAGGTGGTGATGAACTTAGCCCGAGAAATGGCAATGGAGGGTCCAGGTGTCTTTACCTACTCGAGATTCTGTGAGCGCCTTTCGAAGATCAAATGGGTCAAAGGTCAAGAGGCACCCTTAAAACTGCGCCTACAACTTCTCGACACCTTTATAGCTCCATCATCAACAACGACCACCAAGAGGCCAGCCCGTGCTCAGGAGGATATCTGGGCGTTCGAACCAGGTTCATTAACCATCGTTGATCTCAGCGATCCTTTCCTTAGTTCTGACGACGCGTGCTCGCTGTTTACCATTTGTCTCTCGATCTTCCTCGAAGAGAGAAACAAATGCGGACGTATCGTGGCGCTAGACGAAGCACACAAGGTAAACTCTGCCCCATGCTCGTGAATTATGGAAGCTAACTAGAAGTAGTTCCTCAGTCAGGCTGGCGAGGCGAAGATTCTCACTGGTGACTTACTTTCTATAATCCGACAACAGAGACATACCGGCACACGAGTGCTAGTAGCAACCCAGGAACCCACGCTCTCTCCAGAGCTAATAGATTTATCGAATGTAACCTTTGTCCACCGATTTCTCTCGCCGAGTTGGTACGAAACGCTCAAAAAGCACCTTGCCGGTGCGAAGGAACAAAAACCGGGCGATGCAAGCGTACTTTTCGATGCAATTATTGCCTTGCAAACGGGAGAAGCGTTACTCTTCTGTCCAACAGCGCAGATAGATGTCGATAAGAGCACCAACAAGCGCAAGCAAGTGAAGCCCCTTGGAAATGGCCATGTCAAGATCAAAATTCGTAAGCGCTTGACTGTAGACGGTGGCAAAAGCATTATGGCTACCGATGCTCTAGTCGAAGCACTTGAACGCACTAAAATCGACAATGTATTGATGGGCGATGCCATTCCGAAATTGCAAAACGATAAGAATGGCTCCGCGAAAGCTGTCGAGATCCTAGGTTCAAGTGCGAAGCCGAATAACCCAAACGAAAGCATGCCTAACGATGCCCTCAAGACACCGTCTATAACAGCGGAGCCGGCTGCGAATACTAGTACGCCCACAGCCAAGGCGCCGTCAGGAGGCCAAATGAAGAAGGAACTAAAGCGTCAAGCCCAAGAGATGTTCAAGGATGGTTCTTGGACTTCATTCAAGGATTTAACCAAGAGCCAGAGGACTCAGCTTTTCTCTGGCGTCGATACTACTTTCCAACTTCCGCCCGGCACAGCTGTAAAGAATAAAAGTTTAAAGACCTTCTTCTATATCGCATTAGACGAAAGCATGGTAAATATTGTAGTATTACTTTACTATTGTAGAGCATTAGTTACTAACCCGTGTTTCCTAGGCTAAGTTAAAAGAATCTGAGGATACGAAGTGAAGCGTAACAGTCGACGCACCAAGCTATCTATTGCGCCAAAGACCGGATGGTACAGGATAGATCATGTATATATCAAATGTACAGTAAGATTATTTTGTTGCCTTGAAGTAAAGGCAATGAATTGGGATATAGCAGACACACTCAGGGGTAGCCCGTTCTACGCCAAGAAATTAGTCTTAATTTGCCCCCTATTTGTGCCATAATCAATTATGGGATTATACAGTACCTAGTACCTAAACATGAATGTCTAATTAGAATGGCGAGACACCGTATACACCTAATACTTTCCCGACGTCACTGTCCTTCTCTCCTTTGACCACGGTAGCAACGCGTTCCCCCCCTTGCCAAGGTTTGGAGGTATTCCTTTCTCGAAGTGAAGCGGGATTACCAGTGAAGTTAGTAGCGTATAGTCCCGGATCAGCCCCAAACACTAGAAAGCCCTCTAGCTTCAGTCAAGCATAGTACATAACCATCAGCATATTTAATGCTGCTTTACTTGTGCGATATTCTACTGCCCCTATATTGTAATAAGGCGAGGTCGGGTCCGAGGCATGTGTGATGGAGCCCGTACTCGAACTGACAAAGATAAGACGAGGCGGTTTATGAATGGACTTACGAAGTAGATCTAAGAAGGCTTCTGTTACGCTCAGGGCGCCAACGGCGTTTATTTCTAAGACTTGTCAAAAGACCTCGCGTATGGGAGGACTAATCATTGAGACGATCCCAGCGTTATTAACGAACACGTTAAGTTTCCTATATTCGGCAGTGACACGTCCAGCTGCGGCGTCAACTAATTAATCGTCAGTTACGTCAATTTGAGTCGAAAACACAATGTCTTTAACTCCCTCGATATCCTATATCTCTTATGCAGCATCCTCTCCTTTCGAAATATCTCGGCTCCCTAGGATAACATGATAGTCCTGGGATGGAAGGACCAAATTTTTTGCTATCTCGTAACCCACACCCTGGTTACCACCTGTGTATATAAGCTTAGTTCGTTGGCTGAATGATATCGTATAGGGGGGGTGAAGGCTATGGTAATTTAACTATAGGCGATGAGCATAGCTGTTATAAGAACTATACTCTTGTCTAGCGAAGCCATTTCGTTGCCTGTTCTAACTTTATCAACAGAAATAACTTGCTGGAAGAAGCTGGGTTTAGATTATTGACTATGTTGACCAGAGTGATGTGAACCTCTTATACACACCTCTTACGGCTAATTTCAGTAATATACACTCTCCTTATACGGATTTAAAGAACCGACCGGAGATAGGTGGACTTGGAAACTAAGTCCATGAGGGGAATATATTGTGAGTTGGATTATTATTGGATATATTTTAGAAACAAACTCATTAGTATGGCTCATTTCAAAAGCTACTGTATTTATAGGATTCAAGTAAATTAGGTAGATTTAGATGTTACTTGTCTAGCTATACTATTGACAACTACATTAATAAGATAGGTTTGGTAGACTTTGCGTATAGAGTTTTATATGCAACTACCTACATAGGAGCGATGCTTACTATAGATACTAGTGGTATAAAATCCGTGGGATGTTGAAAGTCTTCGTCTTACCCCTTTCTAAACCCCAAAGTCCGTCAATCTGTATAAGAGCATAATCCCATTATGTTTATAAGCACTTAGCTTTGGTGGTACTGTTATAGAGAGGTCTTAACTCTAAGGGGTTAAATACATTTAAGTGCAGATAGTGCCTGATGCCTGTGGGGTACCCCGCGGACGCTACGTCAAGGCGATCCACTTCAGACAGCAAGCACCTAAATTAAAAACTGGGAGGGTAGGAGCCGATCCCGAAAACGGTGACTTATACATCTTCCCCTTCTCAAAATGAGCGCTACAAACGGCATCTCCGGTACGGCCAAGAGAGACGACTCGCCTCCCCTCACGGAGCTCGAAACGGCCGAGATCCTACAGAGCATCCGCAACTCCACCACTAGACCTTCCACCTCTTTACCCGCTGATCTCGCCCTCTCGCTCGACTTACACCGCCAGCACCAACACCAACACCAACAACCGACGTCCGAATCTCCCGATCTAGCTTCCTACTATTGGGATGCGTCGACGATGGCCCCGCTAAACAAAATCTCGGCGGTTAGTATAGCTACAATCTAAGCACCCATTCTCTGGTAGCGCGGTGAGAGAAACGTAGGGGACAAAAAAAATGATTCAATTCATGCTCATGCGCTTAAAGGCTGCCATTGCGCGTCTGCGCGCTTATAAGCCCCCGCCGTTTCCGACCTGGGACCATCTGCCTGTAAGCCGACGCGCCGCAGTGCTGATCCTGCTATTCGCGGACCGCAGAGGTGACCTAAGAGTCGTGATCACGATGCGGGCTACAAGTTTGCGCAACTTCTCTGGTACGGCAACATGCGAACCCCTCTAGGAAATGAAGTAATCTGAATCTGATACGTATTGGCATTTGAATAGGTCACGCGGCTTTTCCCGGTGGGAAAGCAGATGCATTATCAGAGTCGCCCTGTAGGTGTAGAGACAATGACCTCCAAACGTATAAAAGACCCTCAATAACTAATGTGTTCCCTCCCACGTGTAGACCAAATAGCTCGTCGCGAAGCCTGGGAAGAAATCGGTCTTCCTATGGACGACGCCAAGATCCCGAAGCCCTTTCGAATAGAACCGCTCTGCTGTCTACCGTGTAGTCTCGCGAAGACCGAAATGGCTGTACGTCCGTGTGTAGCGTTCCTACATGCCGACGACGTACCTGGAAAACCCCAAGCTATGGTTGACGAGAGTATGATACCCCGGCTGGATGCTAAGGAGGTAGCGGCAGTCTTTAGCGGGCCGTTCCACAATTTCTTGAAAGCAAAGGACGAGCCGCATGAGGGAGAAACGATACCTCCCGGTGATTGGTATGACGGGTACTGGCATCACTGGCACGACAAGCCGTGGAGGGTGCATAACTTCCATGTGCCAGTAAATAACCAAAAGGTTACAAAACCAAAGGTTCGAGATGGCGGGCAAGCCGTGTTGGCTGACATGCTAGAAGAGGAGGAAGATGCGGTGCAGCGTTTTCTAGTATGGGGTCTCACGGCACGAATGTTGGTCGATGCCGCGAGAATCGCTTATGAGGAAGAGCCCGAGTTCGAGCATAATTCTCACTACGGCGACGAAGAAATCATAGCGATTCTAAACGACGCGGGCCGCCTCCCCGACAAGAAGAGAAAGGAAATAGGACAAGAAGCTATTAAAGACGAGGTTAAGGATGCGAAGATGTAGACGGATGGGATATGCCGTCCTTGCATTATTGTAGATTCATAATGGGCCCAAGCCGCCTGTATCTGTAATTCCCAACTGCTGGCAAATTCTTATGACGCATCCAACACACTCGATCAATACCCTCTAGTTGTAATAGAGCTCTAAATTAGACTCTAAATAGCTTCTTCGCACTTCTATTTATCCACCCGCCCGTATGCATAATACTAGTAGTGTAACGCTAGTGCTAGGCTATCCCGCATTTAATGACAGGCCGTCTCCTTTACGGCTTTCGTATGCGAACCGAAGAAATAGTATCCGAGGCCAGCTCCGATAGCAACGGAAAACATGACGAAGCCGTTGTAGGTCATGAAGAGTAACCTGTTTATTAATAGCGGATCATTAGTATTGATATTATTAATCCCTGGATTAGGGATCTAAAGCAGATTCTCACTCACATAATCATAAAGGCGTAAAAGTTCTGTACGGCGTATAGCACCGCCTTAAAAACATGGGCCTGTCGCCCAATCGCGTCGGCCTGGCTGCTTCGTCCTACCCCAAGTAATGTCGCGCTCTCAGTATTTGATTCGACTTGATCGTTCGCGATAGCAACATCTTAGCCCAGGATTTCCCCAAAGGCGTGCCAACAAAATGAAATTGCATTTGCATAAGTGCGCGGATCATCAGATGCAGCAGCAGCGCAGGTCGTATCACGTTCTTATAGTTATACGACAGGCGCCGACTGCTGCTAATCCGAGACAGTAGGGAGGGGGACGAATGTAGAAGAGGTCTGGATCGGGAAACGGTAGAGGGGATGGAGGCTGTACTCACTAGGTGCAGCGTCCTGCTTGGCAGCTATCGAGGACTCGTAGCGTCGGATGCCCTCGCGGAGAGCTTCGTAGCCGGCGCTGATAGCAATAATGGCCAGCAAGCTGAAGACCAGCGAAGCCGTGCCGCGAATGTGCCATTGGCGGAATACGATGCAGAGGTTGGTCGTGTCCCATGTGAAGAGCATCTGTTCGAATTGAAACGCCAGAAGCTAAAGGTTAGCCTACATTTATCTCAAAGATCTCTCTCGGTTCGACGACACCCAATGGAAAAGATGGCAGAGCCAGAATGGGTGTTGGTGGCGCAACTCGAGCCGTGGTGCATGAGGCTAGAGAACGCTCTAAGCATGTAGGTAGGTACTGACATTCATGTTGCACATCGGCATGCCACCGTGTCCGCCATCTCCATGGCCCATATCGCCATGGTCCATATGTCCGTGATCCATGTGCGAATGGTCCATCGGTGAGGTTACGGAAGTGGAATTCTCGAAAGGGTCGGGTATAAACGGGATTAGGAAGATGATAGAAAGATAGCTAGGAGCTATGAACGATGAAATAAGACAGAGGTTCAAAAAATCAATTCAAATGGCACTTCTTCGATGTTTAAATCTTGGGAAACTTGCTTAAACGTGCTCACTTCTAAGTGACAAACGTGACGATGGTGTCAGATGGGATGGTTTGATAGGTCGTTTCTAAACAACCTCAGAGCTTCGGTAACTTGGTGCTACGCCTAGATTAGGTAAAGCGCTAATGCATGCAGCCTTTACATAGTTCGAGTTTGTACATGTATGTACATGTATCTAGGTACTCCAATTAATAAGGATTATGTAGAAGTATGCATAAATCAATTATGCATTACCTAGATTTCATCCTCCTTATATCTATTTCCTATCGTTTACTCTAACTAATAGGGGCTATAGACTTTACTTCTTCATCTCCCGTAAGATCTATAGGTCTATGGTTCTTCTTCTTAATGGACTCTTTGCTTCCGGTATTGAACGAAAAAAAAAACCATCAAAGCTACACCCCCAACGACAACTAAGACAATAGGCCGGGCGCTGTCCCATGGGTAGAGGGAACCGCCCCATTGAAGGGCAATGAGCAGACACACAACAGCGGGTATCATTAAGCTGGGACCCAGAAGATCCATCTGTTTACCCTTCTCACGCCATGTACTAGCTGCTGGATGTTCTTTGCCCAGAAGAGGTGCAACCACCGACGCAATGCCGTACATGCCACTGTTCGAACTGACGAAGCGTGGCCTCCTTTCAAGAGGAAGAGATGCTGCGAAGATACTAAAACAATATGAACGCGGGGAACCGAAGACCAGGCCTAAGTGAGTCTTACATGATGAAGCCAGCATTAATACCAGCACTACCCAAGCTGGCACAAGCTCGACCGACTATGAAGGCTATTGAAGTAGGTGCTACGGCGCAGAGCAAAGAGCCAAGCTCGAAAATAGCAATGGAAGTAAGGAATACATGCTTTATGGAATAAAATAATAATAATTTTCCGTATATAAGTTGAAATGCCGCAAATGTCCTGAAACTAGCGGCGGTAAATATGAGAGAGCTTGCAAGTTGGGTATATTATGCTGATCCGTACCAGCCGACATCGTTGATCGACTTGAATTCGTCGGTAATGTTAGGAGTAGCTGTCGTGATGATTGTCTCGTCCTAGTAGAATAAGTATGCGTCTAGGAGAGTGTAAAACATCTGGTATCATCGATCAATCTATCTATTACTCACCAGAGCACACAGGAAGACTGATATAGCTAATGAAGCGACAATTGCCGCTAGCTTAATGCCTTGAGGGTAAGATTGGTTGAGATCATCTGTAAGATCTTGCGCTATGACCTCTATTTGGCTATTGCATTCGAGTTTCTCGGATTCCACCGGCTGTATCTCTCTCATACTCATCTCGAGCGCGAATGGGAGGAAGATGAAAAAGATGATATAGAACCACTAAGTAGCTTCTAACATGTTTATGGATTCTAAGTACGTGGACTAGAAAATCGCTATTCTTACTAACATTTTGAGATGTTACCCTGAAGCATGGGTAGGGATAAGAGGTACCTAACCTTTAGGATGTAGGTATGTAAATATACAACCCTACGAACACTCCGGGCGTGTTTATATCTGTACAGATCCATGTTAAACCCGAATCTGATAAGGATGTTATCGGCATAAAGCGTTCGATGGTGGGGTCGTAAAGTCTCCGGTAGCTCTTTCAATCCTTACGTTATAAGAAGCGGAAACTCGCGGAAGAATAGAGTGAGAGTTGATAACATAAGTCCCTATCGGTTCCAATGACTAATTGTCACCTTGAATGTTAGAGACAGTTTAAATCCGACGGTTCCGTGTGCTGAAAACCAGCATGAAAGAAGCCTGGGAAAAGAATCGCAACCTCTAAGTCCAGCGACATAATCCTCATAAGCAGAGGAAGAAATATCCACAGTCAACATCCCTCGTCTTAGCCAACCAATATGCTCTCCACGCCAGTAAATCTCCCAAAGTGGTAAGCCAACAAGATTCTGTTGTGGCCTTGGCTCGACTAATAATAGCTAAGGCTTGAGGAGAACGCCCATCTCCTAAAGCCACCCGTCAACAACTACTGTGTCTACAACGAAGATTTCACAGTTATGGTGAGCAAAGGCATTTATCAAACCTTAGGCTTAACTCTACGATAATAAGCTAATCCAATCTACGTCCTTACTAGATTGTTGGTGGTCCCAACGCCCGGACCGACTACCACATCAATCAGACCCCAGAATGGTTCTACCAGTACAAGGGAGCCATGATGTTGAAGGTCGTTGACGATGGTAAATTTAGAGATATCATAATCCGCGAGGGAGATATGTTTCTCTTGCCAGGAAATACACCTCATAACCCGGTGCGTTTTGCCGATACCATTGGTGTGGTACTCGAGCAGAAACGGCCTCAGGATACCATCGACCGTATGCGTTGGTACTGTCAGGAATGCGGTGAGATCGTCCACGAGGCTGCTTTCCACTGCACAGACCTTGGAACTCAGATCAAGGCTGCCATTGAAAAGTTCATGTCGAGCGAGGAGAATCGGAAATGTGGAAAATGCGGCGAGATAGCCAATTCTGTACCCAAGCCTGGGACCATCATCGACCCAAATTTGGAGTAAGGATTAGTGTCGTGTATTTGATCTTTATACAGACAATAATATGTGTGCCCAAGCGTGCCAATGCCCCCCTTGAACAAAGTTCTATCACATGTCGCAACAACTTAATACCCACAGACTTACATTGATGTTTAATTCAGAAGACTCATAAGGTACAGAGGTACGAAGGCAAAGTAAGAGTCTACCAGTCACCAAGACCTCGAAATTTACAAACTTATCCATAACTTACACATTTTTAGTAGCTACTTTAACTTTCAACAGAATATATAAATAGCATTAGTATGACCATTTGGCACAAGGAAAACGATCCTCTCTACGCATACTTAAATATCGTTCACCCCTTTAATCAGAGACATCGACTCTCCTAAGATGTACGGCTAGGAGATTTGCGGTAGAACCAAGCGATTCGAACGACAACTAGGAATATTGCACTAAGTGCTGCTCAACGAAAATACCTACGAAGGTCTTGTCTGGAGCAACGAATACGCTTACCGCCGCTCTTTTCATAAAGTTTCAAGGTTTCAAATTGCTACTATAAAGTATTGCAACTATGTCAAACACCGAGGGTTCGGAATTACCAATTTACAGAGCCCATAGAAGGGCGAGTGCGGACGTACGACCCCCTATACCATCAAATCTCGTCGCTATTCCTGGAAAGTTTTCACTACTGGCGTCGCTACCAGTAGAACTTCATCTTCACGTCATATCTTTCCTAGACCTCAGTGACGTAATTCGCCTTCGACGGACGTGCCGGCACTACTACCACCACTTCACACGCGACAACATTATAAACTACTTTAGCGCAGATGGACAGCCTGCCCCCGAGCTGCGTTACTACTGTGTTGACTGCTTTCAAGAATTTGACTACGTCTTAGTTTTTGATGAGCTACGCTGGCCGAGCCTGTGGAGCTCAATGTGTTTCCAATGCTTTCGTGTGGAGCGAAGTCCGGCCTACAACGACAGAAGCAAGCTTGCACAAATTATCTTTGCGGATGGGGAGCATGGCCATGTCTGCTCTTACTGCGGCTGGCCTGTAAATTGGGAACGAATGCACCGACCTTGCTATAAATATGCACATGATTCGTTTGACCATTTCGTCTATATGAAGTGGCAGGACATGTTCAACGTCATGATACTCATTCCGCTTCTAACCATTATATGCTATAAGGTTATGCCTGCATCTGTTCTGCCCCCAGGATTAAGGCTCTTTCAGTATATACCTATAGTGGTAAGTTTCTTTGAACATGTCTTGCGCACATTTGTGGCCACACGGTTCGCTATGACAGGGGCTAACCTTCAATAGGTTGAAATCTACGCATACATTCACAGTATTAAGAAAATTACAGAGGAACTCAATTGCCCGAATCCGGAGCTCTTCTGGTATCCCCATTTTCTTATGGGCCCTATATTAGCTCTCCTTTGGTTGCCATTGGTGATCCAAAGCCTATATGGGGTGCACATTAATTGGAACAACAAGCATGAGGTGGAAGGTAGTGCAATTGTGGCCTTTTATTTCTTACTTAGACTGTAAGCTACTGTCACAACCTTATGCTGGTATATCGTTATAATTATTTGTGCTAACATGCTACCGCAGTTCCATGCATGCTATGAAGACAATAGGTATGGCTATCTGGGCTTCAGGATACGATACTAGAAGTTGGTCTCTTCCACGATTATCTCTCATACAAAAGCTCCGCTATACTCTGTGTTCGTGGTGGGTAACTTGGTGGACGATAAAGAAGCCTTCGTTGTAAATATCGAGGAGAAGTCGGGTGATAGTCTATACGTGCGCACGTATGCATATATTAGGTACTTTTACTCATTGTTAACCTCAATGTTTTTCTTCACCTAATTAGTTCATTAGATTAATAATTAGGAGGTACCTATATAAACAATACGCTCTTCGTCGTATATTTAACCCTAACCCTAACCCCAACTAAGCTCGCATCTTAATCAGAGGTCACCATCCGGAAAATATATAGCTTAAAAGGTTTACTGCGTATAGGCTCATACATAAAATAAGTAAAATAATAAATGCCTACCTAAGGTACCTATATAGTACAACTGATATAAAACATACGTAAAGCAATAAAGATATGTCCGATTAACCAGTAAACTCTTACACGAGTAGAATAAAATATCCTAAGGTAAACCATAGATGTTAGGCAAAATATAGGCTCCTGCAGTTGAAAGATAAGGGGTCTCCATAACTTTCTCAGCACGGCCAGTATTTACCATATTGTCGAGCGCAACCACGTTGCCGGTGCTCGTGAAGCATGCCTTGACAGTCTTCGCCGCTACATAGTCCCCAACTCGCACATTCGATGCCAGCTCCGGCGCGTGTTTCGAAAGTTCAAGAAGTGTACGAAGGAGGTCTCGTGTATGTCTTGCATCAGTTGGGCTCTCGACCTTCTCGAGCCCTTCGACAATACAGTTTAGATAAGGCGGAGCGAACACTCGTATATCTCTCATTAATGAAAGCGCAGTGTTAATATCCACTCCAGGATCGGTTAGCCTTAGGAATCGCTCGGTGGACAGGTCCATATCTGTGTATATTTCGTCGGGCAGGAACATAATAAGCTGTACAATGATGGATTTAACCATATCTAATAGCATCTCGCCTTTGGAGGGTTCCGGTTGGCCGGTGAATACTGGAGGCCTAAGGGAGTAAAAGTAGGATACGTTTGCGATCCCTGCATTATCAGATGCCACCTTAGCATATATAGCTTCCAGCGTATTTTGACTAGTAGGAATCCACACCCCGTAAAGAGAACCTTGGATCCAGATCGTATCTTCATTGATAGATTGGATCCAGCTGCTGATTCGCGTTTTAATATGACTCTGAATTAACGCCTCCAAAGACACGCTCGAAAGAATATCCACAAAACTGTTAAATTGGCGGTAGTATCCAGTCTGGATCAGACTGAGAGTCTGTAGGATTTCGTCGCGGTTATACCAATCATAGTTGGAGAGATCTACTGTCTCCATTTGAGTTGAATGTGGGCGGTTGATATTTCTTTAGGTCTATTGCCGACCAGCCGTGAAGGGGTGCACAACGTGAAGATAATATTCGTCCTAAATATTATCCTAGCAGAATAGTTGATGTTATTGCAGTATATGTCAAATGACTTTACGATCGCGACTTTCACTCACCAGCCTCTGGAAACCCTTTTCTTTAAATGCTTTTGCAACTCTGCTTTTATGTATCACAGTAATGACTGTCTAGTTTACTCATAATTGCCCCTTTTATCTGTACATATAGCTATCATATATGATTAATATAGAGAGTCAGGCAGTTAAAGACGTGGACCACATCTTTGCCATGATTATTTCAATCATCCAAGAGAATCCCAGTCAGGAACTCGGAGTCAAACTCCAAAACTTTCATCGTCAAACCACAGCACCATACCTGGGTAGCTGGATCACTACCTAGTACATATGTTATCACTCAGCCCTTCAAAGTAATAGCTACACAACCAGTAAGCGCCTCATCGTATGTCTAAGAGAAATACCTTTTCATCCGAACATGAGCTGGAGTTATGTCAGCAACTAAGGGTTGGACAGGAGGTTTTGTAGGCAGGGGATACGATTTGCTGAGTTTCTCAAGTCAGTTGGCTACAACAAAGGAGATTAACCATGCCGTGCCACCAACTCATTTGTGTCTCGACGAATCATAACTAGTAATTACACCTCTAGAATGCAGAGCGACTCTCTTAAATATCTTTACATAATCCATCCTTTCCTCTTCGGTGTTGGTTTTTTCTTTTCAACCCAACTACCACTCTACAGGCTTTCAAAGGCAGATGAGAAATCATTTGACAGCCTTGAACTGCAGAGTTGTCATTGCGTACGTGGAAATGTAACATGGAAATACCGCTCACCTATTCGAAACTGAATCATTATAATACACCTCAGAGCTCCTTGTCATAAATGTTCCAAGTTCCCAAGTATTTAACAACACGATCACGTACCACCATGTTCGAGCTTTTCCTACTTGCAACGGCCACGCTGCTAGTCTCGTATCTCTACGCAAGGCTGAGATATTGGCGTTTCACACAATATGTGCATATCTCACAGTTGCCGAACCACCTTCTTTGGGGACATCTCAAGGTCTTTGGCGAATTCATGTATTGCGGAATTCTCGACCGCCACCCAGGTATGATATAGGACGAGTTTATTTAGGAAACCCCTGCTTCAAATGGATAAAATCACACTTTCAACTACTATACTCGTCTAACTGGCAGATTTCTGACAACTAGGTAGATAGAATCTTCGAAGAGATGTGGGAATCTATAGGACGCCCTCCTATAATGCTTGTAGATTTGCGGCCTACTAACCCCTCCAATGGTTCTTCTACCCAGCCATGATGTCGCCGAGCAGATATCAAAGCCTACCAAGCTTTTCCCTCTGAGCGTGCCTAAGTCACCAACTTGGACCCATATGGTTCCTCTCATAGGTTCAACATCAATCTTAGGTAGAGAGGTGAGCTTTAACGTCCTGATCGACGGGTATCTCTAATTCTTAGCATTTTTAGGGTCATGACTGGAAGAATATTCGCAAAAAGATATAATCCAGGGTTCACGACTCAACACCTGTGGAACCTCTTACCCCTTTTTCTTACCCCTTTTACTCGAGAAAATGGAAACATTCTGGAACCGCCTGGATCAGCTCATAGTATCAGGGGAAGAATTTTCCCTCGAGACGCTTATATCTAACTTAACGTTTGATGTCATTGGTGCCGCCGTACTAGCAGTCGACCTGCATGCTCAGCATATAGATCCTTCTAAGCAAGGCGAGATAATCCGTTTATTCAGGCAACTCGTCCAGACGTATAACGATGATAAGTATAATCTCCCGTGGTGGATTGCCCCTTTTACAGCTTTAAAACGAAACTAGCTGGCTAAGCGCATCGATATACTGATCAAGAATATAATACAACATAAGTATGCCGAATTGAAAGAAGAGGTAGACGGAAACAGACGGCAGAGCATCGTCGCGCTGGGTTTACAAGAATCCGAAGCACTGACGCCCCAACTTGTATCGGAAACATCAGATCAAGTACGCAGTTTTCTATTTGCAGGCCACGACACAAACACCAGCGCGCTGCAGTGGGCTTTCTACGAGCTGAGCCACACGCCCCGCGCACTCAAGGCTATACGAGACGAATCAGACCCTCGAATAATATGTGCTACGCTCGTGCATAAGGGCGATAGCCTCCTACTGCGCATGCACTATATCAATGCTGTCATCAAGGAAACGCTCCGCCTACACCCGCCTGCTGGTACCGTTCGAATGACGGAGCCTGGGACCGGCTTCACAGTTCGTGCAGCTACCGGCGAGGAGTACTGCCTTGACGGTCTCATAATGTATTCGTGCCAGAGCATTATACAGCGGGATCCGAATGTCTATGGAGACACTGCGGATGACTGGGTGCCTGAGCGATGGCTCGATGAGAAAACCAAGAGCATCCTCCTAGTGCATGGAGGCCGTTTGAGAGAGGGCCGAGGGCCTGTATCGGTTCGGAACTCGCGAATCTTGAATCACGCGTCATAATTGCCATCGTGGCTCGTAAATATGACTTTATCAAGACAGGCTTAGGTGAAAGCGCCCTGGATGAGAACGGTCTTCCTATGCTAAATGGAAAGGGCCAATATAAATCCAAACCAGAATTATATAACGCGAGTCAGATTTCTATTTCCACTATAATGCATAGTTCTAAGAGTAATACAATTTATGTTCTAGGTCAAAAACTAGAATAATAGTAGCTACCTATGTATCTACACTTAAATTACAAGTATATTCGCGATAGATAGATATGTACCTAATTAATAATGTTATTTACTTTGAAACTTCTACATTTTTTATTGTTTCATACTCCTATTTGTTCCCTTCCGCTATCACTATACTTTCCTCCATACCAGAGGTGCCCGCTCTGGATGCAGTATCTGCAGAAGCAAGACCCAACCACTGTCTTCCCTAATAAGGTCCAAGACTCGCCCACGCGCGGCCTCGATGCTCTCATCCGGGTATTTCCTGGCCGGGTCTACTCGCCACTGCCGGAATAGACCCACCATGAGAGCCACGAACTCAACCTGGGAGAACTTTTTACCGGGACAATCGCGCGTGCCCTCGGACCACCCCAAGAAGACACCACGTCGGTTCATGTCGATTTCTTCGTCACCTGGTTTATTAGCGCTAGGTCGGATCCAGCGTGAGGGACGCCACTCCAGCGAATCAGGTCCCCAATACTTGGGATCTGTATGCATAGAGCCGTAACTAGGTAGTATTATAGTCTTCGCGGGCAGGTGTAAAGTTCTACCGCTTACAGTAAGCGTCGTTGCCTGGTCGCCGGTCCATTTAATCGCGGGAACGATGGTGTAAAGGCGTAAGGTTTCGTATAGTACAGACAGGCAACGTTTAAAACGTTGAAAGTCACTGCGATAATCTATCTCGTGCGGCTGTCGATCTCCGAGGATGGACTGGATCTCCTCGGAAATCCAATCCTGGACTTGGGGATTTGCCGCAAGAAAGTACAGGGCAAATGTTGAGCTGTGGGCTGTTGTATCATGGCCGGCGAAGTTGAAGGTAAACATATTACCATATATCTCACTCTCGGTCAGGCCCCCTGATTGCTCATTAGCAGCTTCTTGTGAGGCGCGGACCAAGAGTGTCATAAGGTTATTATCTGAGTTCTCCTCCCCAGCGGCGAAAGCACGCTTTTGTTCCTCGTACATGGTGGTCATGTGTTTCTGAAACGAGACGACAGCCTCGTTAACGGTCCTCAGCTTGGAAGGGAGCCAGTACCGAGCAAAAGACGCCAACGTCTTGGGACCGAGGGCCAAGATAACTATGAGGTTCTCTAGAATGAGACCTAAGGATACCCTGTAGCTCATAGATCGGATCTCGTCAACTGGTTTCTCCTCCTCGTAGCCCCGAAACTTAAACGACTTACCAAAGCCAGCTCGAGCAAGCACGTTGAGCGTGAGTGTGCGAATGTCTTCAGCGCCGGATTTGACGCAAGTCTTGGAGGACCAATAACGGAGCATATCATCCGAGAGGCCGAGAGTTTCGTGCCACACGATCTCATTGTTCGCCTCATTAAAGCAGCGAGTTGCGACTCTCCGCTGCATCTTCCATGATTGACCTTCGGCACAAGATATGTTTGGGCCGAAGACACCAAGGACATCGTTTACCCAACATGGTCTAGGGAAGTCTGCGGCCCTCTTGAAGACGCTCATAGTAGCTTCTGGGTCATTTAGTTGAACCATGTTGTACCGGGGCGTCACCAGAACGAAGATATCTCCCATCTCATAGTGGGATTTCCACCTATCTTCTAGGTCCCATCCACGCCAATTGTAGCGAGTGACGGTGTTCTCTCCAACATACGGCAAGCGGCGGAGAAGCAAAGCAACCTTTCGATCGACGAGGGTCCAGAATGGATTGAAAGGGCTAAATGGGATGACCCGTATGGGAATGCCAATTGTGCGGGCAGCCGCATAGTTTTGCAGTATAGACCAGACCCAACTAGTGAAATATACTGTCACTAGAAGCGGGATTAGTGCTACCAGCACCGTGGACCAAGACATTACTGCGAGAATTGAGGTGGGGTTGACTGAGCTGGGAGAGAAGGTATAGCAAGTTACATTGAACAAAGGAAGAAGGAAGAATGAGGAAAATGCAAGCTGTTACCGTCACCATTTCCAAGGTTGTGTTACCATCATGATCCTAAAGTCTTGTTGGTTCCACCGGCAGGTAGTTGATTAACCTCAAAACTTCAAAACTAACAAAATACCCCCCTACCGGAGAGGGACTGTAACCTACCTAATAGGTACCTCTTATTAAGACATGTAAGGGGGGCCTCCGAAATTATCCTTTCCGCATATTATCTGCCTATTAGGTGTGAGCGAAGGCATTTGTTGGATCTAATACGGCGTTAGTGGTGCAGCATCGTCTATTTGTTTCCCTGTGAGCTTCTACCCTTCAGTAACTTATTATTACTCGCATAGGATACGGATTATATCCCTCCAGATATATATGTAGTTATCCGCTTTTCAAATTGTGGCTTCTCCCTCAACTGGGGAGGGAGGGTATCGGAAACACGTGCCACAAGTTATCCAAGTATAAATAGGAATATAACGCCTAGCATTATCTCAGGTAACCTCAGACCCGAAATTTTCGAGGCGGGCTGCGCCTGCCTGCGCCACGCAACGTGTGGTTTATGTGTTTATACCTATAAGTTACAGGCAAAACATTCGAAAATTTTTGGTTTAAAGTTATATTATATTGTAAAGATTTTTAACGTTTTTATTAATAATAAAAAAATTAAACATTATATTTATAATAATTTAATATATTATAATAATATATAAAATAATTTTAATTTTAATAATTTAAAGTTTATAATATATTTTTTTTAACTTTTTATTTTTTTTATATATTTATAAAATATTACTTTTTTATATATTAAACTTTAACGTTTAAAAATTTTTAACGTTTTAAAATATTATATATTTAAATATAATACTTTAATATTTTATAATTATATATAAAATTTTTTTTTTTTTAATAATTTAAAATTAATAATATTATTTTTTAAACTTTTTAACTTTTTTTATATATTTATATAATTTTATATATTAAATTTTAACGTTTATTACAATTACCGTTATAACCAATATTGCAATTAACGCGTTATAACCGTTATTATAACCATTTTTAATATTTTAAAAAATTTAAAATGTAAACATATTATTATATAAAAATAGTTATATAATGATACGTAATTATTTCTTATATAAAAGGTAATTTTTTTTAAGTAACATTTATATATATAATTTGTAATTTTTATATTATTTAATATAATATTAATTAATCTTTGTAATAATAATTATTGTGATAACTTTATTTTATATTGTTTTTTTTTTATTTTTTTTTATTACGGATATTTTATTTTACTTATATTGATTAATAATTGGTTAAAAAATAAAACCATAAATTAATAAAGTTAAAAAAAATTATAAAAAGCGTTAAACGTTTTTTTTTCATTTTTTTTTAACGAAAAAAAATAATGGTATTAACGGTTATTATGTTATTTTAAAATTTTAAAGCTTTTAAATAAATTAAAAGATTTACGTTTATTATGTATTTTATATAATAATTTTATTATATTTACATTTATAACCATTTAATATAACTTTAATATAAAATAAATATATTAACGATAATATTTTAAACATTAATTTAATTATTAATTTTAATAATTCCGAATTAAATAAAGTAACGGTAAAGGAAATTAACACGTATTGTACGGAAAGTTTTACGTATTATTTCGAGTATTACAACGATAAATGTAACGAAAATGCATGGGATAATTTTAAAGATTTTTTTACGGGATAATAAATAAAATACTTTTAAAAAATAAACCGTTTATTTTAATTATTAATGGCAAATTATCTTTTATATTATAAAATGTATTTTAATAATAAAACTACTTTTAAAAGATTAAAAATAATAATTAACGTTAAAAAATTCTCGGAATTTTTACCCGAGTTTATTTTATAATTAACGATAATATCGGTGTTAAATTTATAAATAATATCGGAGTTAATTTTACGAAAAATATAATTAATTTTAATAATATTAAAGTTAATTTTACAAGTATAATTAATTTTATAAATAATTTTGTTAAAGTTTAATAAGTTTAATATACGACCGATAAAATTATAAAATATTACCGATTATGTTAAAGTATATTATTATAATAACAAATATAAATATAAAAATAAAAGGTATAATTTAACGGATAATATATTAAATAAAAAAATTAAAATTGTTAAAAATTTTTATTATAAAATTAAAATTAAATGATTATATTAAATTTATTATAATATACGATTATTTTTAATTAATTTAAATCGATAATTTTTACAATTTAATTAAAAATAACTTTGTTTTTAATTAAACGATTTAATCGAAAATAACTTTGTTTTTAATTAAATAACTTTTATTTTAACCGTTTTAACCAATTAACTTTAATTAACTTTAACCAATTTAACGAAAAATTATATTAAATGAAAAAATTTAACGAAATTTAATTAAATAAAAAGTTTAATGCGAGATTAAATTAAACGAAAAGATTTAACGAAATTTAATTAAATGAGAAATTTAATAAAAAATTTAATTATATATAAAAAATTTAACCATTTTTATTTTAACCGTTTTAATTTATTATTATTACGATAAATTAAAACTTATTAATAATTACGTTATAATATAAAAAAAACGGATTAAAAGTAAAAAAAAAAAAAAAATTATTAATGTTAAATTAATTAAATTTAATTAAATTGTATATAATTACGTTATATGAAAAAAAAAAAGAAAAAAAAAAAGTTATTAATGTAAGTATATTATTATATAAAGATAATTACGTAATGACACGTAATTATTTTTTATATAAAAGGTAATTTTTTTTAAATAACATTTACACATATAATTCGTAATTTTTACATCATTTAATATAACATTAATTAATTTTTATAATAATAATTATTATAATAACTTTATTTCGTATTATTTCTTTTTTATTTTTTTTTATTATAAATATTTTATTTTACTTACATAAAACGTATAAATTTAATTAATAAACTTAATAATAAAATTAATATAATTATATAATTAATTAAATTTATTATAAAAATACATTAATATTATTATTTTTAATAATATTATTATTTTAAAACGTTAAATATATATTTTTAATATATAAAGTTTTAAAGTTACTTTAAACTATAAATTCGATATTGTTTTAAAAAATTGTTCCAGATTTTAATTGGTTGAAAAGTAATGTGGCTAAAAAAGGTATAACCTTACGAACGATATCGAATTTATGGTCTAAATTTACTGAGATAAGCCTAGCAAGATAATAATTAAGCTTCGTACCTATGTATTTCTCGATGTTTGCTTTATTGACTTGTGCTTTCTTTCTTTGACATAATGCATAGGCTCAATTGTTCGTGGAGTAGCTGCAGGGATTTCGATTACTTCTTCAAGCAGTGTGCCAACATACACCCAGAGCGAGCAATGAGCGAAGTGGTCCGCCAAATCTGAGCACTGGTGCAGCTCTGGGAATCGTGCGGTAATGTTGGTTGGAATTATTGTAATGTTCAAGAACGACGAAGCTTCTAGGATTTTCGATAATATTAGGTCAGGGATATTCCGTACTTTCACGAGATTAGTGTCTGTGCTCCCGATGATCGTGTAATTTTTAAGGGGCACATCTCCCATCGATGAAGCCAATGTCGTTTCTAGGCCATAACCTGCACGCTATTCAGTTCTTACTCGTGTGAAGAGTTTTATCAATTAATCAAGCTTTCTTTTGGACAATTCTCCTCATCACTAAACGAGGTCTTTATAACTTTTTTTCATATTAGAGTGTCTATTCGAAGAGTATCCACCGAATATCTACCTGATTATGACAAGGGTCAAACGAAAAGTAGCCGAAGCTGAGACAACACGGCCTAGCCCCAAGCGCGCAAAGAATATGAAAGGGACAAGCAAGTATGAGCAATTGGAGAGCGAGAGTATTGACGATGACGACGAAAGATCGGACTACTCGGAAGAGGACGAGGAACCGCGGAGAATTCTTACTTTCAAAGAACTTCAAGTCGCTTACCCACTCCCGATGATCAGAGATCTTAAAGCCCGGAAATTGATCCAAGATCGTACCCCCTCCGCGGCGGCAAGCAGCAATAAGAATAAGGACGTGACCGCAGTTTATACCGTCGCACATGCGAAACACGGTCCGTATATAGGCCACGAATTCGACTTATTAGGCACATATAGTAGTCTCGAAGCAGCTAATGTGCAAGTTCTGAGCTTCTTCAACGCAAAGTACCAAAGCCATATGGACTCCGATAGTGTACTCATAAAAGGTCGAGAAGTCCAAGGGGACATCGGTGCTTGTTATTGGATCGATAAAAATGGGTTTCTGTCGTTTTATGGTCGCGAAGAGAACGTTGAATTCAAAATCAATATTATTAAGCAGGAAGTTAGGACGAATGGCCTCGTGGGAGGGCGGATCTCAATACTCAGTGGATAGAGAAGCGTCGCGACAAGAGGACATAGAATGAAGGTTTGCGAGGCCCGATTGCTTACGTACGAAGCTATATAGTATTTCTGTATTCCTATATTGTTATAGATCTATAGCCTGTATATCTAGCTTAGAACGATAGTTAACTAGTACTTAACATCCTGGAAGTATTGCGGATAAAATAATATATAAATAAAAATAAAATATAATACTGTAATAACCTATGTGAATAGGAGCTTGTATTAAACACTAGGATTATCACAAGGCTGAATTCAAAGTGTATCATCTATTGGGAACCCAGAACATCATATACAGCATGCTACAAGGCTCTGTTTATATATACAAAAACGATATGACTTAGATACTAAGTCATGAGGTTGTCTAGATTTGCTAAATGACCACGTAACTCCTGTTGTAACCTTGGCAAGGTTATATTTCAACTTGTCACCACGGCTCTTCATTCTACTACTCATGAATATAGCTTTACAGAAGCTGAGTTTAACACATAGCTACCTATGTAGGAACGGTCTACCGAGAGCAATATTTACGTCTTTGAAAAATTGTTCAATTTGAGCGATTCAGGCCATCATAGGTAGGTATTCATGATTGAGTCTTTAACGGACGCCTGTGAATCTGGGTATGAACAGGTGATATACACATGTTTTAGCCATCTTTAATTTTGAGGTTAGTGAATGGAAATCTTGCTAGCACTCAACAATGACATAGAATATCACATAGAATATCCTACGTTGATAATGTTCAAGGCATTCGATCGATGTACCTTGAACGTTAAAGGTACACAAAAGAAAACTGCGGCTTATAAATAAGGTAAGTGCCTAATTTTTCCTATCTCCTAGCGAGAGAACTTCAACCTCCCCTAATATCAAAATCCTCCTCACTCAACAGTTTCGCAATAGCAAGATATTGGCAAACACCAAATACCATCTCTGCTAACTGAGCAACCAAGGCAATCCATCATACTACATAGATTATTCAGGTGGCTTGTGGATTAGCTCATCACGACACGGACGCACTTCCTAAGCCGTGATGTGTTACTACGTTTTCAAGCAAAGATGGTGCCGCGAAGGGAAACACTTCTTCGGGCGGCAGGACTTCGACCGAAAAGTAACCTGTTTTGTCCCTTGTGCACAAGGTCTTTTGGTACCTGAAACTAGACGGCTTAAGATGCCCCGGCATTCATGCCGCCAGTGCAGTGAACGTGGGAGGCAGGCAGGTAACAGAGGATAGAAAGAGGAGGAACTTAGAGTTGTGGGAGAGAGTTGAAGCTCAGCTAATTGATAACAAAACGCCGAGTACTCGTCAACTACACGAATCCTTTATTGTTGTTCATCATATTACTTAACTCTTCCATTCATTAACAGCTATGGGAAGTCTTCTTTTGCGGTTAATGAGGGCTTGTTTTATCTGGATGGGTAGCTGGCTTTGATATTTGTCAATATAATATAGTTAGACCACTTATTTCATCTGATCCAGTCAAAATAAACGAACCGCTATTATTTATATTATGGTTCTTAGAGGCTATACTACCTACTGCATGATGTAATGGATAGTGGCATTGATAAGTATGCTGACAGGTGCTAAAGTACAATCATCTTCATCAACGCTTCATCTCCTTAATTACCTCCTACAATGCTGAGAATCGTATAAAAGGTAACTTTAGCCAATCAGAGTTTTGCTCTAGTTTGAATTTAAAGTCCTACGGTACGTGCCCCCCGTAGGTAGTCTAGTTAACTCGGCCTAACTTCCATCCTTTTCGTCCCAAAAACTAGCAAAGGGTCTAATTCGTAGCTTCACATAAGTGCTTAGAACTCAACACCGTCATAGCGAAGACTATAATCGTTGGATATGTTGCGTAAGCCTTTCTCTATCATGCTTCCGAAAACTCGCATTCGCATACACGTACTACGGCTTGCTCAGTTTCAAGTAATTAGGAGATGAAGGGTATGATGATCATAGGGTTGAGATAACAAGCTAGAAATTATATAAGAGGTTCATGTGTGCGATGTGATACTAAATTTGAAGATGCATCGATTCACACAACACTATCACACAACTCGCTAAGGCTACTATAATGTCTTTCAGAAATCACCTTATACTTGCTCTTGCCACCGGCCAGCTTGTTCAATCACAAGCTGAGTATCACTGTCGTCCTCCGCCAGATTCCAACCCGTTAACTTGGGGTTTTTACTGCATTCCATGTCAGATAACAGGGGTTACGATAGGCATATGACGTGATAAGGGTTCTAAGATTTAGGGTGAAGCTATCTACCAGCTAGTCACCTGTCACTCCGTAGTGGTCACATACCAAGAGCTACCCATGACACTCCAGAAGTTCAGCAGCCCACCGAACTCGACATTGAGGGTACTATTCCCACTTGGTTGACAGGATCGCTATACCGGGGAGCCTCTACCACTTGGGATGTTGGCAACTGTCACGAGGTGGAACGAAACAGCATAGAAACAACTTCGTTGTTCTGCAAGGAACTCTAAACTACCTATGAAGATCTCTCGTCTATACATACTGAACAGTTCCTTTGTTCTAGATGTCTCATCTAGAATCCTGATAGTGTACCCTTTTGCGACTCGCTAGCGATGGACCAAAACAATATCAACTGCCTACATCCAACTCCAGCGGAAGTAATGGATCCAGAAAACTCCTTTAAGCGTTATTTGAACTCTCGCCGGGTTGTTCAGGATGTTCTTCGTCCGATTCTGATAAGACACCTCTTAGATATGGATAATATCGAGAATACTATCGTAACAACATCGAGGAGCCCACTTCAGGATCATATTAAAAATCGGATCTACGATTGGGCTACGTCTTCTCACCAGGATGCAATTTGGATCCAAGGTCCTCACGGGGCGCCATACCCTAGTCAAAATACCTTGACGGCTATATTCATTAAGGCGCTATCAAAAGATCTTGAGATCCCGTGCGTATCTTACTTCTGCTCGCTCAGACTTCATGGCGTACCTCTTGGCCAGGACGGCCTATCAACGCTCTCTTGTCAGGAGTTGCTATTGGAAATGGTCAAGTCCATTGTTGCACAGCTTGCCAATTTCCTGCCTAGGCTGATATTTCGCGGAGTCGATCCGTCCATCGCGCGTATCGTCAGTTTGATTAATCCCGAAGCAGATATTAGCGTTGCGCTGGAAATATTAAGAGAGATTCGAAATGCTGCTCCGCTTCGCCTACACTGCATTATTGAAGGGGTCCAGTTACTCGAGGACCGAAGTAACTTGCGCCATACACAAAACCTCCGGCGTACGCTTCATGAACTTTCGAACATCTCAACACCCATGCCTTGGCTCCTAGAAGATGAGGCATGGGCTACTAAGACATGTTTTACAAGCGGCGGTTACGTGGATGCGCTTGCCCAGATGGTAGAGGATGGCCATGTCGACAAAGTAGAAGTAGAAGAATAAGAAGAATAAGCTCATTATCCTACTACCTTCACTAGTAGCTTTATGTCTTATTAAGTTGAGAGCAGGGTTGCTGCTATAAGTGATGGAAATTTTCTACACCGCGCAAGTATGGGTTATGCGAATTACAGGGTCACTTCTAGCGTTATGAACAATACCTCTAGAACAGCTGCCGGTATCTAGGTACCTAGGCAGGTGTGAGATAGCATCTTTGAATTTTATATATTTAACTCTTAGGGCAATTCTCTCCTTCGCACTTGACATGGTATAAAGGCACGTATGCATCTCGTAGGTCTAATACAGTTAACATTTGACCAGGCTAAAAATCTATTAGACTGGATCCACGAGTACTTTATCTCCCACCGCAATGGTAGGAAATTGGGCCTCCTTGGTGTCAGTTCTTCGTGAAGGCACATGGCACATATGCGTCCCAAAGAACACCTTGCCATCAAACCTTCTCGTCTTGGCCAAGGTCACGAACGGCTCCTCGCTCTTTTCAGCTGTATCTTGGTCTATGCATATCATATGGCATCTTCGACAGGAACCTAGCATCTTGAAATCCTGTTGTCCAACCCTTAAACTCGACCAATGATCTTCTGAATAGGCAAGCGACTGTGATTCTGAAGCTGAAGAGGCGATGACGATGTTTGCTCGAAATACTTCTGGAGAGATAGGTCTCCCGCCTTGCCCGACTATCTGATGATTTAACGTCTCTAAGCTGGATAAGTTTATTGCGAGGATTGGGCTTTCATTCGATAGTAGAATCCGCTGCCGCTCAGATTCGGAATCTGAATCTGGTGGCGTATCCATGCCTGGCAACTGGCAGGGTATCTTGTACTGTATCTTCTTATTGACCTTTTGGTGTTTCTGGAGGTGAGCCTTAGCATGCCGCACACTTTTCCCCAGACCGCCTGGCGGGAATCGAGCTAGCATACACGGCACGTCGAGAATTTTTGAAAAGTAGTCATTCACGCTGTTAGATGTATATATTTGCGCCGAAATTTCTTCGCCGCAAACCCTGGAGGCCATTGGCTTGGAAGCAGCACTAATTTGAAATAGAGATGGATTTGCGGATAGAGGGATATATAATTCAGACTCGCTTGTCTTTGAAGGGCCCAAATATGAAACTCGCAAATGACCCCTAGTAAAATCAATCACCGGTCGGATGAGAGCCATGCGCGGATGTCGCTTCTGGCTTAATGCTTGACCGGTACCTCGATGAACCAAGCACCATTCTCGATCCCATGCTAATCCCTCTTCTCTTACTTCCCACATTACCCCGGTAGGAACACAGAATCCGCCACAGCTCTTGATCGGGAAAACAGTGATGCTCTTCACGTATAGATCAGGTGGGCTTTGGGGGGCTGGGATTGGAATGGTAGACAAAGGTTCAGGGATATTTTCAATTCGATAGAACTCAGCAATGAACTCAACGAACTTATCGACATCTGAAATGGTGCTCATGGCTCCAAGGCTTACTCTAATAACTCCCGTTGGCTTTCCGCCGATGATGTCATTATCAGTTCCGCATCTAAAGCCGGAAGAAAAGTTTCTCTTCATTTCCCATGGTTCAAGGCCAAGGGAAGATGCGATTCCACCCGGGTTGCAGAGCCCTCCTGTGCGGATATGAAATCGTTTCAACACCGCGAGCTTCTCAAATTCAGCCAAACTAACCCAACCCCCCAGGTGGTTTCGTAAGTTAAAAGCGATGACCGGACCGTTATTCGACATGAGAGGAGGTTGCGAGTACAGAACACAGACTGGTTGATCATTACCATGTCTAAGAACATCTAAACCACGATATAGTCTTCGGCATAGGAACGATGTATGGCCTGCGACATCTTCCATGGAGTTGAATAATTGACGATGAACATCAAGAGCCGAGGCCAACGCAATGATGCTATGCACTGGCAGCGTCCCATCTTCTAGCGACTCATGTAAGGCTTGCGACTTGGGAGCATGCCATTGTTCTTTAAGACAGACCACCATATCGACCGTGCCACCTCCGAAGTATTTACGTGACGAAAAAATCGACGCCGCTTGGCGTCTCACGATAAGCCCACCCAGGTCCGGAAATCCGAAGATCTTGTAAAAGCTCAGTACAGTAAAGTCGGGAGCCGTTTCCGAGTTGCTTAAGTCCAGAGGGGACGTTGAGGCAAATGCTGCAGCGTCTAGCAAGGTGAAAATTGAGCAGTCTGAATCAGATTGGCCTTTGCGTACTTTATCGGACCAATCTAGAGGAAGTCTTCTGCCGTCCATATTGGATTGAGCTGGATACGCAAAAAGGACTGGCCCGGCATGATGCCCAAATTCAGCAGTCGGATTAGTCCCACTAATCCAATCGTGTACAGCAGTATCGTCTAGACAAAGACTATGTGAAGCTTCTTCTCGAACACCGACTAAGCTAGTGTGGCATGCTTGATGATACAAGTAGTCAAAACCGAGCTCGTGGCCCCGAAAAGCATCAGTAACCAGCTTAATGCCTGCGGTTGCATTAGCTACAAAGACAAGGTCGAACTCGGAGGGATCAGCATTGAAGAATTGCAAGACCCGGAGTCGAACATCTTCAATCCGAGAGGTAGAAGTCTGGGAGGACAAAGAAGCGGAATGAGGATTGCCGAAGAGATTCGACGTCATATCCGCGGCGAATTTGTCCACGAGGGACTTCGCATACAACGTGGTCCCGGCATGGTCAAGATAGATTTCATCTATGAATTTGTTAATCAACTAGATTAGTCTTAGAGTTGGTTAGGAGTAGGAATGGAAAAGGTCAGCTTGCCTCGCAACATGGGGAACTCATTTTGTCGAAGCCCCTCGATGTAGCTATTATATGCCGTACTACCACCGTCCGTCATATCGATGGTGTAATAAAGAGGAATGCAGACATCGAAGCCGTCCTACCCACCAAGTACATACACCTTATACACCTTTATTTGCAGCGGTACCTAGTAGAGAAAGTAGGAAACGATACTGAAAATAATCTGGTACGATTCATAGTTCGTCATTGTCCAACTCAAGAGTGGGATCCTAACTTCGGCGATGTGGCAATGGCCCAACTAGTATTGTAGATACCTAACACCGACGGTGAAAGATGATTGGGAGTACCTCGGATGCTACCATTCGAAGTGCGGGCATGAAGTATACATAATTGATAAGCCATCGGCAGCTGGCGGTTTAAGAGACAAAGAATTCCAGCTGTACGAAGGTCCGGGCCAAAAGTCTTGCACATGTGGAGGACCTTAGCACCGTATTCGAACGTCATCCTTTTCTATTAACACTGTATCAGCTACCTGCTAAGCTGAAATTTGGATAGTGGCCCATACGCTAAATTTAGGTGGCTTACCACTATATTTATAGCGATATCAGCCACTATAGCTAAAGTAATACCGTGCGGTCCTTTTTTTACTTACACATGGCTTGCCAAGACCAGATGTGCAAGACTTTTGGCCCGGACCTTCGTACAAGTCCGGAGTTCGCCTTGTTCCAGTAGCTTGGATGGCCCAAGCTTCACTAGCTTCACTAGCGCTAAAGTGGGGTTATTAGTGGATTTGATAAGCTGGAAGAGTGGGGAGAATTGGCGCGTTATGTTCGCGCTGTGCCAAGCCTCTAGCCAGGGGTTAAAAGCTGGGACCTTTTAAGGAAACAGGGGAAGTACGGCCTGCGCGTTCAAACCACTTTACGCGACCTTCTCGCGTTCTGCGGACCCGCGCGTCGTCCCCCTTGCCAATTTCATCCTAGAGCTAATCCGTAGTTTTCTTCTCTTCCCGTCTCTCCTGCAAACTAAATTCTCCACATCATAGGCAACTTCATATTTTGCACTTCACATCAGATTTCCTACTTCAGGTGCATTGAGCGAAACTACACAATCAAGATGGCGCGATCAACTCTCGGAAAGAGGACTAGGAGTACAAAAGAGATTGGTAAGAGCAATATCATTCGACTAACCCCCAATTGAAGCAACTGACACCGAGTCTAGAAGTTGTAGATGTACCTACAAAACGAACACGACGCCAGACACGCACTTCCTCACCCAATGACGAGAATGTAGACCCCGAAGAAATTACTACCGATGACAATCTCGACAGCCAAATTGGCGTCTTAAAGGTCACAGACAAGTCACCTTCCAAACGTATCCGTAATGCAGAGGAAAGTGGAGAGGGTAAGAACATTTCACATTGTAATTAACAATTAACAAAGAGGCATTGTCTGATTGAGCTCGCAGGCGAATGCGCACCACTCACGCCACGTACGCCCAGCACACCTCGTTTCCGAGATGCCCTTTCCAAAGTCCCCGTTACCCCCCGTCATCGGGTTACGCCGACCGGAAGGGTCTCTAAACGCCTTTTCCCACAAACACCACTCACACCTGCTGCCCTTCAAACTGTATACCATCACGCACGCCAACTTTTTTCGCGAAGCGCCGATCCCGGTCAATTGATTGGACGTGACGATGAGCGTTCACAGCTAAAAGAATTTCTACAACGATGCTCGAAGCCCAACCCCAGTGGATGTATATATGTCAGTGGGCCACCAGGAACAGGGAAAAGTGCTATGATAAATGAGGTCACGCAAGAGCTGGTTGAAACAACAACTGTAAAGAAGGCCTACATCAATTGCATGAGCATAAAATCATCTAAGGATCTTTATGGAACTCTCATAGACCAAATTTGCGACGAGACGGAAATTTCCGAAGGCGACGCCGCCACGACGGTTGAGAAGCTCTTCATACCGCGAAAGAAAGCAACCAGTGTCTACTTGGTTGTTTTAGATGAAATCGATCACATTCTCACTTTGGACTTGGAAAGTTTGTACCGACTATTCGAATGGTCCATGCAAAAGTCGTCACGTCTCGTGTTGATCGGCATTGCAAATGCGCTAGACCTAACAGACCGATTTCTTCCACGCTTGAAATCTCGAAACCTGAAGCCCGAACTCCTCCCATTCCTACCATATTCGGCAGCACAGATCAAATCGATAATTACTACCCGTCTCAAGAGCCTTGTGCCTGAGGGTAGCCCGCTACCATTCATTCACCCAGCTGCCATTGAACTCTGCTCCCGCAAAGTGTCAAGTCAGACAGGTGACTTGCGAAAAGCCTTCGAGATCTGTCGAAGAGCTCTTGACCTCGTGGAGGCTGAGACAAAGCAGAAACACGAGGCAGAGGTCAAAGAAAAGATTCTTCTCGCTACACCGTCCAAGAAACCTCTCGGGGAGAACACGAACCTCTCCTCGTCGCCTAAACGATCGTCGGAGAAAGGCCCATCGGCAATGCTAGCAGAGTCATTGAGAGGCTTGACAGTAGAAACAGCACCTCGCGTAAGCATAGCACATCTGAACAAGGTTACGGCGGCCGCGTTCAGCAATGGAACAAACCAGCGATTGAAGACCTTGAACTTGCAACAGAAGGCGGCATTATGCTCACTCATGGCGCTAGAAAAGCGAAATAGAGCATCCCGAACGTCGCTAGTTCCGACCACGCCGTCCAAGTCACAAAGCATCGCTCCAAGCATCAAGCGACTATACGAGACATACAGCATACTATGTACCCGGGAGTCTCTGCTACATCCATTGTCTAGCTCAGAATTTCGAGAAGTCATCGGCAGTCTCGAGACATTATCTTTAGTCTCCGCCGTGGATGGGAAGACGGGTTCCCTTGCCATGCTTCATACACCAAGCAAAAGGGGAAAGAAGAGTGGATTTGGGTCCGGCATCGGATTGGCGGACGAAAAGAAGGTTGCAAGCTGCGTTGGGGAGAAAGAATTGGAACAAGCCGTGGAGGGACTCGGCGTTGATATCCTAAAGAGCATTCTCAGCGGCGAGGCATTGGATTAGATTTTAAAGGGATACGATCTTGCATAGACACGGCGTTGCATTACGGGCATTCACGAGGGCGTTACACCGCATACCCAGATATCATCCTCAGATGAGGATACGTTAGATAGTAATGTATAAATTTTAACCAGAGACTTTTGCTACCTTCGTATAATTATTCCTAAATTTTCTTCCCCACCTCCTAAGTACTTGTTATCGAGCCCCTTTTTGTCTGCCACCGGTCACTTTTATTTTCTCTCGTTTACCTAACAGGTTACGCTCCAGTTTCTCTCCTGGCTGTTGCTATCATATGGAATCAACATGTTGAACTACTAATTCTCCGTGATACGGCTAGGCCATTCCCAAGACCCGTACGGAGTCATACTAAGAGTTCTACGAATCAAGACCGAAATAGCCATGCTATCATATGATCTGGGTAACACTTACGTGTGCTGTCTCACTTAATAATAGTATGTGCATGGCGTTTTGCTTTCATCAAAGCCCAACCGATGATTCTACTACCACCTGGTCCACCGACTAAACCCCGTAAGCCACTGGTACTATTTTTATTAATGCACCACAAATAGGCATCAGCCGTAAAGTAGGCAAGAGTCGTAGCTATTTTATGGATCTTATCATCGGCTAAGATCATCTTAAGTTATGGGAGAGTACTCCACAATCTTCTTCGTACTCTAGCCTCTAACCTATACGATAGATATCATTTGCCCTCAAGTAGATCGAGGTGGAATAGGAAAACGACATATAGTAGGGGGAAGGTCAGTCTACTTCGTTACTACCTTGTAAGTACCTTACATGTTTTGCTTTAAGCCTGATGGGTAGATAACTAGCCCTAGACAGTAATAATCAAGTCTTCATGGTGAGCGCCATACCACCATCAACGGGGTAGGCAACTCCTGTTATATAACATGACCTCGGGCTGCACAAGAAAAGTGCAGCATCGGCAACATCATGAGCCGTGCAAAGCCGTTTAATCGGTATAGTAGCCAAGAGCGATTCAACAGTCATCTCCTCGGATATCTCCAGTGTGTGCCGTAGCATAGGCGTATCAGTCCAATTAGGACAGATACAGTTCACCCGGATATTATGAACACCGCTTTCCATGGCTGTAAAAATATGTTAGAAAGTAGGGCAAATAAAGGGGGTAGTTCTGTCGTGGCGCTTACCAGCCGTCTTGGCAATTGCCAGCACAGCATGCTTCGACGCAGTATATGGCACCAAGTGAGGTATTGCGAATATAGAAGCTGATGAACCTAGGACGACAATTGAACCACGAGTTCCACCTCGCTCTGGATGAGCAGAGTCGACCGTCACCAGTTCTTGCGATTTCATGGCCGCCGAGATTAGACTAGTTATAAGGAAGGTCCCGTGGACATGGACGGCGAGGGATCTCTTCAACTCGTCTAAGCTAGCTTCGTCAACTGGTCGATATGACGATAATCCGGTCTTAAAAGTCAGCATCAGACGCGTATTCCTGATATTTACCAACGATTGGTATTTAGTAAAGAGATCTCGATGTCTAAACTTACTCCTGCGCAGTGTATGCAGTAGTCAATGCGTCCAAAAGACTCGATCATTTTGGCAACGGTTTGTTTGACCGATTCTTCGCTCGTGACATCAAGGTGAATTGCCTCAGCACGGAAATCAGGATTAGTAGCAACAGCAGTAGCTTCCGCAATGGTTTCTTCGGCAGCCTTTAGGTTAATATCTGCCACAAGGATGCCCTTAGCCCCCTCCTTTGCCAAAGCTATAGAACAGGCCTTCCCAATTCCGCTTCCTAAAGAATGTAAGCCATTGATAGTTATAGACTATGATATTATGCTTACCTCCTCCAGTAACAAATGCATTTCCGGTAATGTCCATGTTGCTATAGACCTCAAACCGTGTGGGCTATGGTTCAAGAGATAATAACAAATTGAATATAAGAACGGAGATACTGTTATCTGGCTGTTGGAGATTATTCAAATCTGGGAATGGCATAACATAGCAATTGTTATATAGACGTCCATACGCCGCTCATGAACTAGCATTCCTTGTCTAAGCGTTGGAGAACTGATAATCATGGCTGATTCATCTGCAACCGGGCTTCGCGGAGTGCTACCCAACCAATCATTATGACGAATGAGTCCCCGGATAGCTTTGGTTTATCGTATCGGGTTTGGAGTATAAAGAGCATACATGCTCACTCCTCTATACCTCGGGATCTACGTACATAGGCAAGTAGTCTATCTGCCTACGTAACACTACATTTCTAGGTAGCACAACGCAATAAAAGAGTTCCCAACTCCTGAGTGAATCTAAGCTGTAAGTAAACCAAATATATTCCAGATAGCAACAAGGAATTGGAGCAGGGGCTAGACTTGAGTATTCAATAAACGACTTCATTCCGTAAGCACAGGCTGTCTAAGGTCTAGACTCCCATACAGAGTACTAACAGTAACATTTCACCCCGAGGGACAGGGTGACAGAAGCCGTCTTCATATTATTCCCCGCGCCCTCGGTGACCGCGATAGCTTGGGTTCGGAGATTGGAGACCAATTAAACTGTTGCGCATCGTCGATGAACTTATGTCTATCGTGGCTGATGCTACATGAAGCACGTGGGTAACCATTATAACACCCTCGAGAGTCACACATAGGATGGGTGGATGGATCTATATACGATCGCGATGCGGGGTCCCCATCATTCGCGCCGATAGAATAGGGTGGCAAGATAATGACGTAGGCGCCGGTGTGGAAAATCAGGCAGGTCTTTTAAGACCGGCGAAATCTAAAAGGAATTTGACCTCTAAATAGTAATTAAATAGTAGTTGTGTTGAATTTGGATGGTTCGAAATATTTTCTTTTAGAAAGATCGCAAGTATAAGAAGATTTGAGGTTGTATTTCTATTGCTTTTTCGAAATAAAAGGGGTTAAGAAGCTGGTAAAACTACGAATAACATCATGAAGCTACTTTTCGTTAATAGGTTTAAATGTTATGATATAATTTCTTTTTGAAACATTTCCATGTTACGTATATTAAGAAACAGTGCTAGGTCATAGGTACCTACCTATGTAGGGTCAACGGGCTTTTGTTCTACGTGCTATGTATAATGTCCATGAAGTCTCCGGTAACCATACTGCTGGCCCCGAATGCGACGGATAGATTTCCTCTTCCTGGTTTTTTGTTCTTGACCGGTCAACTAAGACCTCACATTTAAGTGGGTTCGGTTTGATTGATGAAAAGAAAACACATAATAGGTAGAATTTACAAAATCGATGTATAGCTTTAAGCGACCCAAGAAACAGAATAGTGATCAGGGCCGACTGAAGAACTGACCCCTTAATTACGAAAAGCCTCAGGTCTGCTTAGATTACTAGTATTCTTCAAAGTATCTAAAGTTTCTAAGTCGTAATCATAACATTTAGTATATATGGGAAGCAGAGAAAAATTCCAGTTCCTTGCTCGCAAATACGCCTCTAGGTTAATAAACAGCATGTTCCAGGTAGAAGTTGTTAGGTCTTGGTTCGGACTTAAAGATCATGTGACTTCCCCACACGAACAAGCATTCCCCTATGTACATAACTGCCCCTAGTAATGCACAGACTATTTTCGGCTAGGTGCCGATGAGCTAAGCCCTACTTGGACAAAAGCTTGTCTGACCTCGTTAGTTCGGTTTGATTGTGCTTTTCGAAGCTAAAAACCGTGAAAAGCTAAAGCCATGCAAAGCTAAATCCCCAAAACCATGCGATTGTCTGCATATTCTTAAACATAGAACCTTTGTGGTGTTTGCTTCTAAATACACCGAAGTGATAGAATTGGGACTTGAAGTACATATGGCTTAACCTTTTGATTAGATTTCTAACCTTATAGTGGAGTACTATTAGCGCTTGAACTTTTTGTGACCAGATTCGACTTGTTTGCGGTGACGCGGGAAAACGGAGATGATGGCTGCTTAAAGGAGGCTTACATATACATACCTATTAGGCAAACCGCACACGACATGCTTGAAAAACTCCAAACTCCGGTGGTCAGCTGCCGTGGGAATAAGGATAACCTTGCCGACCGAGTACCTAGGCCGAAGACCGCAAAATGCTGCGCCTTTGGATCCTTACGTGGCGTGGCGGCTTACCATATCCAGCTGCTGTCTTCCATGCCACCGAAGAAAGTCTCGTGAGCTAAATGGTGTACTGTGAGACCTTTTGTACGAATGTTCACAATCCCGATAGGTGGCTAACGGAGGGGGGGAAATGGACTCACCTTGACGCTACTAAGTTTGTGGCCCCTCGGTTAAGTAGCTCGCGCATCGTAATGCGCTACGAACTGTGGCCTATTACTATTGCCGTCATCGTCTAGTAAGATATTAGTGAGAGAAATATCTCATAGCCGGAGTTCTGACGCTCATCCGATGTTACCCAATTATAAACCAACTTGCTTTTTCATTAGAAACTAAGGGTCCATTCCGGACACGGTGCATATATGTGGGAAACACTACGTGCACTAGGTCAAACGTCCCCAACGATTACATAGATGTTGAGTTTGAATCCATATAGTTAATACCTAATCCATCCATAATTCGATAGGTGGCTGGTTACTAAGACGGGTGGCTTATACCCAGTAGTCTACCCATAGTTCTGCTTGTGAAATTTCAATGTTCTCGACCTATTGAATCTTTTAGTTGGGCTTTTCTGTATATCTGCAACCATCCGTCAGTTTGTGATAGAAGAAACTCTTGCCGATATGCTACACTAGTGTAATTGAATTTCGAGGTCTTACAAGCTTATCTAATATCAATTTCGCTTAGGCACCTGTCTATTTAACGTCAAACGTTGAAGTTTTTTCTGGCGAAACGGGATTTCTTCCGGGGTCGGGCTTTATGGATAGCAAAGCAATCGTCCGTTATTAGACCCGGGGTAAGCTTCTTACGTCTTACGTTAGGTACCTAACACTTGTACAACCTACAATACGCTATAATACGCTATAATACCCCTCCGACGTTACCTACCTCTTAGTACCCTACCTTCCTTAGGTAGGTACCTAACCTAGTGCTTACCTGCCTACGCAACCTAATAATAAAAATAAAAGCTGGAGGTCATCTCTTGGCAGCCGTTCCCAAACCCAAGTCCCTTTTCTTACCAAGCCTCTCCCACAGCTTGGCACATGCAACACCTAAGATCTTGGTGAACTTTCTCCCGAAAACCAATCCCAACCAAGCGCATCTCGAACTTTTTCTACCTTTCGCGTGTCCATTCGGCGCCCTAGCCATAGGACTCCTCTAGGGGTCCTCAACATTACCGCCGTCGCCTTGGCTGCCTGGCCGTGTCCCCCTTTGTCCTAGTCCTCGACCGTAACTACCGCGACCTCCCGATCGTGAAACACGCGAAGGCCCATCTCGTCCGTTGCCCGAGCGACTTTTGTTTCTTATCTCGGCCTCGAAACGGACCATAGGGTAGTTGACGACGGTATCCGTGTGGTGTCATGCAAGACACGCACGGTGTTGTCAATTGAGTTTAGTTGAATAGATGGGTTCAGACGCCGACAAAGGTCAGAACTTGCCGGTCGAAGACCCGCCATCTAGGCCCTCCTTATTCTCTCGTCTGACGTCGCCGCTTCGTTCCCGGACACGTAATCTCGCCGATTTCCACATTCGCCTCCAAGAGCCTCATCGCCAATACTCTGCTGGCGATCACGTCAAGGGTCACGTTGTCCTTTCTGTCGTTAAGCCTATTCGCATAACACATTTGACTGTCGCCCTACACGGATATGTTCGCGTCTACAAACATGCTGGTGCTGGCGCGCAGCTTAGTCCCGTCAACCCCGCTGTGATTTCCCACGAAAGGAGCCGAAGTGTTAGGTATTGCGGGAATGGGCTGGCTTCTCTCTTTCAGGATGAGCAGGTCTTGTGTGGTGAGGGGAGGCTCAAGCCTACAAGATTCGAATTTGAATTCGACCTCATATTTCCTGCCAAAGGGCTACCGAGTAGTATTGATGTACGACCTGCCTTGCCTTGATGATGCCTTTGCTACTAGCAAATAACGCTAATACAAACTGCTATAGTTCGAGAGAGGGACGATATCCTATATGGTCACGGCCACATTAACACGGCCGACTTCAATAGCTGCAACTTCTAGTTGCGAGACGAAAGTAGCGCTCATAGAAAAGGTTGATATAGGTGTACTTGCCCCTCCACGAGAGCGGAGGGTATGTATGCAGACTTTACGGAGACGGCCGAAAAGGAAAAAGAGACCAGTGCCGGCGGTCGCGTCAACTGCCAATCGCGGCTCGGTATCTATAGAAGGGCGGGAACCGGCGTCGGATCTCGACTCTACAAGGGTAAATGAAAATTCCAACGGGAGTTCCGTCAGTCTAGGAGAAGTGACAACGTCAGTCGGGCCGCCCGGAAACCATTTACCGCGCAGCCCATTACGGAGCGACTTAATCCCCCATGATCTACAGAGTGAAATTAGTGGCGATAGTGCTGTTAGCAACAACAGCGGCTCTAATAGTGCCAGGGGTGCCGATGCCAGTGCCGAATCTGTGGCTGCAAGTAGGCTGTCGGGGAGTGATGAGAGAGAGATAACCGCGACCGTTGAATTATTGAAAGGAGGATGTCTTCCCGGAGATATATTACCTGTTAAGATCAAGATTGAGCATAACCGCCGCATGAAGAGTATGCATGGCATTATCGTCACGTTGTATCGCCAAGGTCGCGTAGATTATTCACCACCGCTCTCTTTATTCACGGCGGATCTCTCTAAAGAAGATGCCAAGCGACTAAAGCACGAAGATTATTATCCGAGATCAAGGACTGGACTTGGGGGGCTATCGTTGTCCTCTGCTGGTTCTTGTAGCGTTTTTCGAAAAGACCTATCTCAAGCGGTTGCACCGCTTATAATCGATCCCGTCACGCTTACAGCAAACATCACGACATCTATCAGAATACCAGAAGATGTATTTCCGAGCATTAAAAATGTTCCGGGGGGCTTAATTAGTTTTAGATATCACGTTGAGGTAGTTCTCGATCTAGGCGGGAAACTCGCGGGCCAGTCCACTGGAAGCTCGCAGCAAGCAAATAGGATTGGGTCTTTAGGGGTTCCGGGTGGTAATCCTGCCTCAGCGGTCGGGGCATATGATCTGAAGCGGCTTGCCAACTGGAATGGCACAATAGTCGACACAGATCACTTAAGACGTGAAAAGGGTGTTATATCCGTGTCCTTTGAGGTTGTGGTAGGGACTATGGACTCCACCCGCTCGCGAGGCAAATCTGTTATGCGCCCGTCGCTCACAATTCAACCGCCTCCTTCAGAAGACATCCACGGCGAGAACGATGAGCAGAACTATACATGGCAAAATGAATTTGACGGTGGAAATAACTATAACGGAGACTTCGCGTCCGGGCAACTCGAACCGTCGCCCCAAAATTATTTTCCGCCAGGGGCGTCCCCTCAAACATCCTATTATGACTTCCAAGACCGGGAATCACATGCTCCAGTCTATGTCCCACCACCAGATGTACCCAGGCAAAACGAGCTGTCGGACAAAGAGCGCATTCGCCAAGCAGAGCAGAGGTTGTTACCTAGCCAACCGCCACTGCAACTTGAAGAATCAGAAGCTGGCCCATCGCAGGCATCCGCGCCGATCGACGAATTCGCTCATCCGACTAATGGTAATCATAATTCAAGTAGCCACACTTCACTACCGGAGCCGGAAGGGGGTGTCGGAGAACCATCTGCACCTATACTGACAGATCTAACACCGACAGGTCCTCCATCTTCGTCTAATGTTGATGACAAACAGGAGCTTGAGCGTCGGCGTCTTCTCCAGGAAGCTAGTGCGCCTCCAGAGGTCCCGGAAGATTACGAGGGTGAGGAGCCATCTGCACCAACACTCGGTACATCAGGGAGTGTAGAACCCACGGCTCCAGTTATTCGTGATGACCACGACTATGGAAGTCTGGATGCTTATCATGACATCGCCGGACCTTCAGGGCGAACCGCGGGATCAGAACCATTACCGAGATATGAGCGATGACATAATTACTCGTAATAAAAGATGAGTCGATTGCCCAGAGAGAGATTACTGTGTGAATATCCTTACCTGTGATGGAAGGGTTGGAATGGAGGAGTTCTACACGATCAACTATGGAAGAGAAAATACCCGGTCAGCTCTTCAGATTTAAAATTTGTATGATAAGAAGATTTCGCACTTGGCATGATAAACGTCCTACATCAAAGCGGTTCGGTATAACTACTGCTTTAATCATTTTACATTGCTCAGCAAGGGTGTCACGGGTGTTTGGGTTATAGGTCTGCATATATGGGTTATGGCAGGCTAAAAGCAACTGATTAAATGAGAACATCTATATTATCATTATATTTCTTGGTAAAGGTATTTTGAAATATATGATCCGAGACCGCTCGACTAATAAAAGACTACCCGATGTTCAAGTTTATACAACACTAGGAAGAACTTATGAAGCAATCCCCAAAACACAACGCTAATTCGAGTGAGTTAATACAAAAGAAAAGCACGGCAATCTCGAAGCCAGTGGTCAATCGAATTCCAGACATGAACTTGAAGACATAGTTGAATCGAAGACGGCCTTTCCGGACGCATCTTGCACAACCCCCACCCACATGAACGAATCCAGCACAGCGCACATGGCAGGCCACGAGTCTATGCCACATAGCTCGAGATTGACACGCAGCCAGGGCTTCAACCAGGCCTCATTATCGACCCCGCCAAACAGGGAAACGGCGCCAACAGTCAGCAGCCAGAGAAGTAGCTGTGGAGTGGGGAAGTTATTTGTGCCACTATAGTCGTTATCCGGGGCGGGGAACTCGAGGTTCACAAAATTATCTCGATACATGGTTGGAAAATGCGTGTACGGTAGCCGCACGCTGGCCCACTGCAGGAATACGCTGGAGCAAAATGCCAGCAGGCCTAAGCGCACAACCTCGGAGGGAGAGCCACGCGCAAAACACATGTGTAGTAGCCGGTACATGACCGAGGCCATGGCATCGAGGAGGTCTTCTTTGGGTAGTTTTCGGCCAGCGGCGGCGGCGCGGTTGACAAGAGTGCAAAACTGCTTCATCGTGCGCCACGCGGTGGCCAGCTCTGTGTCGAGGGTGGCGAGAAGCGGCTCGTCTTCGGGATCGGCGGTGATGCCGTATAACACGAAGTCCGGGTATGGCCAGTACGGCTCCCGCACCAGATCGGAGAAGAATACGGGTTTGGTGCCGCTATGTAAGGCCATTCCCATGTCGCACCTATATGGACTGTTAAAAGGGGTAAGTAGAGGGATATGATGTCAATCTTACCTTAGCAGTTCAATAACAAGCTTCTCGTTTTTCAGACCCTTTAGCCCCCCGTTCAAGTCGACTATCTTGCGAAGCCCTAACACATGGTGTCCGGCTGTTTCGTGCTCGCCCATGATGTGAGCGTGGAAAGCGAGACATAGTACTACTGTGGCTGTACTGAATGATGATTTAACTGCTACATCATGCTCTGGAAGATCTAACCTCTCGCGTAGGAGTCGCAGTGTCTTGAGTATGTGTGAATACGCCGAGGTAGGCCTCTTGTTTGGCGTACGGCCTGACATTAGGTCAAAGTAGGCTTGTGTCGAGAAAGCTAGAGCGTGGAGATATGCGGCGTCGACAGTGAGGGCCTCCATCCACCCTGATTTTTCCCTCACGTCGAAAAAGATGCATGATTCTAAGGGGAATAGTAGTTTCTTCGCAATACTAGAGACTACATGGAACCGTATAGGAATGTGGAATAAGTATAAAGAGGACTAGGTAAAGGGCGTTTTGGAGGTATGGGGGGGTACTCGGCGATGTTAAAGTTATACTTACACTCAAAGATAACGGCGACGCCGGAGTCCTCTATCGTGTCACCGAACCGGATGAAAGATAAATCGCCACCAACCCTTCTAGGGACGACGACGGGGGTCAATGTGATTGGCGCGTTATCATCATATCCCCCCTCCTCTAAACTTGATCTTGGTCTAGAATTATGCAAACCTTCCGGGATGTTTGATTCTCCCGCTTTGTTATACTTCGGACGTAAAATCTTTCCGCGGTTCTTACCCATCATCACATGGCTCCGGATGAACTTCCGCATTTCGGGATTAGGCTTTTTGGTGCCTGTAGATACTATGAAGGGCATACTCCCTGCCCAGTTGGGTACATATGTGAGATTTGGTTCTCGGATAGGTATAGATGATGAGGTGTTCCTTACCTGAACTCTTGGGGGGTGGCGCCATATCGTCGGTACCTGACCGACGAGGGATCTACGCGGAGATAGACAGTCAAGATTAGTACCTAGGCTCTCTGAAATTAACTCCGTTCGTAGAGAGATAGCCAACAGGTACAGCCGGTGTTAGTAACTTCCAAGACAGATCATGAGGAGCAGGCAGGCTGCCACTCGCTATCGTATGCCACGATCGAGATTGGTTCTCTGTAGGGATTGTATTTCAGCCTTCAGATTATATGCCTAGACGGGTATACCGTCGGGGAGAAATAGACAAGATTGACTTCCTAGATGGGAAAATGGTCGATGAATGAGAGAATGTTGGCATAGCTGGATATTTAAAGCGTGCCTAATTAAATGAGTTTATAATCCAGGGTCTCTGAGATTCGTCAAGTATAGACGGACATGCGATGGCCATATAACGGTGCTCATTATGCTAAACCTCATCCGCTTAAGCGTCTTCGAGATTGTTTGCCGATTTGGGTATAGATTCGATTTGCCGTAGCGGCGGATGCTGGATTCGAAATAGAAGCAGGCTCCTATTGGATGAACATTATGCAGATATTCCTCATCCCTGCATCTTCCAGCATTGCCGGGAGCTTGTCTTTAGAAAGTCTCCGTTCAAGATGCCGACTCATTGTTGTCAAGATAAAATTTCATCAAGCTCATTACGTGGACGGGAGAGAACAAGACGTAATTAGTTAACGCCATGGCGTTCCGTATCATATATAAGATGTTAAACCCTTCACAACATTTCTATTCATGTGGACTCGCCAACATATCAGAATTCTTAAGCTACCTGCCAAGGTATAAGATTACATAGTGCAGCTATATCGGCATCGATCTGGAGTTACAACTTAGATTATATCAAAAACGCAATGGCTACCTCAAAAGACTTACCACCACTGGACGTCGGATTTGGTAGTATCTTTATGAAGAACCAGTTCCGGACCAAGCCCCAACATCCGCCGAGCACTACCGACCTTACCGGAAAAGTCGCCCTCATTACTGGAGCTAATACCGGCCTAGGATATGAAGCTTCTAAGCAAATGCTCGCTCTCCGTCTATCTCATCTAATCATTGCTGTCCGAAGTCAAGCAAAGGGAGACGCAGCAGCCTCTAAACTTCGAACATTGTACTCGAAAGCAAAGATTGAAGTTATGATCGTGGATATGAGCAAGTACAGTTCCATACAGGAGTTTGCTCAGCGCATCAACAGTACGCTGCCTCGACTAGATATTGCCATTCTCAATGCAGGTATAATTAAGTTAAAATATACCACGGAGCCCAGCACTGGTCACGAGCAAATTCTCCAGGTGAACTACCTATCGACGATATTCCTTGCCATCCTACTACTCCCTATCCTCAAAAAGAAGTCTCCACCCGGAACCCCCGGCCGGCTTACAATTGTCAATGCGGCCCTGGCGCTCACCGCACCCCTACCGAAAGCCGACGGCCACAAGTCCATCATAGCGACTCTAGATGACCCTAAGTTTTTCGCTCCGAATACCGACAAGAATTACAATATGTCTAAGGTCTTGTCTCAGATGTTCGCCTATAAACTGAGCGAGTACGTATCTGCGGACGATGTAATCGTCAACCTGGTGTGCCCGGGTTACGTTAAGGGTACCGAGCTTAGCCGGGACGCTAGTATCTTTATAAGGCCCGCGGTGGCCCTATTTTCCGCTTTAACAGCGCGGACAGTGAAGGACGGCGCCTCGACGTACTTGGATGCGGCTTTGGTCAAGGGGAAGGAGTCGCACTGTTCGTTCCTCGTGAGTTGGAAGGTTTCACCGTGAGTGTCTATAATTACAAGCCCCTTTCTTACTTACATAGGCACTGACTTGGTTATACTCTAGGTTCAACTCCTTTCTGTATACTCCCCAAGGAAAGGATGCCGCAGACCAATTGTTTAATGAAACGATGAAAGAGTTAGAGTTTGCTAATGTTAGGGGCGTTCTAGAATCGATGAGGAGTGCAACGGCATAGTGTTAAGTACTTGATTCCAGGGGAGGAGAGGAGGCTAATGTAGTTTTAATTTTTCACGAGGACTCATCATGTGTGGGATATAGATCTTATTAACAGTTATAATCATGCTATATCTACTAGTATACCTTCTATCTACTAGCCTCAAAGATTTACACTACATGTAGGTACTATGGCTTCTCCATAGTCTCGACCTATATGTGTACCTTAGTAATATAGGGGGGTACCCAGATAGCTCTATCTAAAACATATTCTTATTGCCCGAGTTTACGAGGGATATTGCCCGAGTTTACGAGGGATATTGTCAGACGATCTTTTTGCCTGGCCATTTTTCGAAATAGGAAGTTCGTCCGTGCGCAGCTCTAGAGCGTTTTTATTGGGTGCATCCTCGAATTTTCACGTGCTCTTCCAGATCCCCACTTTCATCTTTTTCTCGAAATACGTATCTTTTTTTTTTGCCATAGCTTACATGTAGCTAGCTACGGTTACCAATCACGTAGCCACACATTATATACCTAAAATAATCCAAGTTTTACAAGAGCTTGGGTTCGAATCCTACATGCTCCTTTTTTTTTTTAAAAAATCTTTTAAAAGAATTCTAGTAAAGCTTAGTGTTCGAGGTTGTCCGCCGCTGCTGCCGGGGAAAGGCGCTCGGCGCGCTTCGCGCGCCGAGCGCCTTTCCCCGGCAGCAGCGGCACGTGATTCGTAAACTCGGGCTATTGTGGTGCC